>NC_045596.1:90027488-90328646 GCF_009762305.2 Zalophus californianus
AGAGAGAGATTGAGAGAACAAGTGGGAAGAGAGGCAGAGGGAGAAGCAGGCTCCCTGCAGAGCCCGGACCCCCGACACGGGACTCGATCCCAGGACCCTGGGGTCATGACCTGAGCCGAAGGCAGGCGCTTAACCAACTGAGCCACCCAGGCGCCCTGTTAAAATAAAATTTAAATCATCCTGGCTTTCAGTTAAAGTCTTTTGTTTTGCATTTATTAGAACAGGACCTAATGTTTTATAAGGAATTTTTATAAGGAATTTTTAAAAGAAACTTATTAAACATGAGTCCTTAAGTATGCCTGCAGAGGAATAAATTTATAAGTACTTGATATGTTGGTTTGCTGGACTGGAGGAGAGTTACCAACTGCTACCCCATGTGGCTTTCAGCCCTCTATCATCTTAGACACCCAGGCATCAAAGCCAGGAAGACAGCTTCGTTAGTACCATCTGGCTCTACCTCTGGGGTTCGATTCCATTCCTTTGAGATAATTCTTTTTTTTTTTTTTTAAAGAATTTATTTATCTGGGAGAGAGAGAACGAGCACAAGAGCAGTGGGGAGGGGCGGAGGAAGAGGGAGAAGCAGGCTCCCCGCTGAGCAGAGAGTCCGATGCAGGGCTCCATCCCAGGACCCTGAGATCACGACCTGAGCCGAAAGCAGACGCTTAACCCACTGAGCCACATAGGCGCCCCTCCTTTGACATAATTCTTGATAATAATTGGCTTAGATTAGGAGCAAAAAAAAATAAGTAATTGGCTCAGGTATGTTCTTACCTGAAAGGCACTTCCCATGTAAAGTTTTCCTTCTTATTTTTATCTCAGGCTCTGTTACCCTTCATTTGTTCTCTCCACTATCATACTTACTCTCACGGGATTATTCCTGTCCTAAGCGTTATTGGAAGGAATTCTCACAAAGGAGAATTGAAATCGCAGTTCAAGAGTCCAGTTCAGATTTAGCTGAGAAACTTAAGAATATTCGTATAGGAAGTACGTTGTCCATAAGTTTAATGGCTTTTCACAACGTGAACATACCTATGAGCGAGAAACAGAATATTACCAGACCCTAGAAGCCCCTTGTGCTCTCTTTTAGTCTCTGCCTAAACCTGGAAGTATAACCATCATCCTGCCTCTCCAGTGCCATAGATTACTTGCGCCTATTGTTGGAATTTATATGAATGGAATCTTAGAGCATACACGTTTTTGTACTTTTTGCTTAATATGTTTGTGAGACTTGTTGCATTGTTGTAATATTCCTTCTGATGAATATACCTGTTTGTTGCACTGATGATTTGTGTAGTTTTCAGGTTTTGCTTATAAAGAGTGCTTCTATGAATGTACTTTTGTCTTTTGGGCACATATGTAGTTATTTCTCTTGATTTATACCCAAGAATGGAATTGCTGGGTCATTAGGTATGTTGGTATTTGGAAATACTGCCAGTTTTCAAAGTGGTAGTTTACATTGTCAACAGCAGTGTACAAGAATTCCAGTTTGAACACACAATCACATTCCTAGGATGGGAGCCTGATTGGCCCAACTTGGAGCAGATGTCTGGTCAGTTACGACGAGGGGACTTGTGTGGGGGGTTGGGGGGGTTCGGGGGTCACGCAATACAGACATGGTTTGGGAAAGCCCACCACTGATAGGCTCTAGCAGAAGTAGAGGCAGTTTCTAGAAAATGAGAGATTGTGTGAATTGTGTAGATCTCCTAAAAGGTTTCAACATAGTATTTGCAAATGAGATGCACAAGGAGAGGCTCTGAGTTGGAGGTACAGCTTTGAGTGATCAGCAGAGTAATGTAGTTAAAACCATGTGACTAGGTGAGTGTGCCCAAAGAGAATTCAGAGAGAGAGATGAGAGTGGGTGGTTCATGGTGGAACTCTGGAAAACACCAGCAATTTTAGGATGACCAGAAGAATCTCTCAAGGAGACTGAGAAGGTGTGATCAGAGGGCCAAGGGAATGTGGTGTCATGGAAGCCAAGAAAGAATCCTTGAAAGACAGCAGTCAAAAGTGGTGACTGCTTCTGCTAAGTCGGTGGCTAAAAAGTTTTTACCTAACGGAGGGATAAGGAGGTCAGTGGCCTTCTGAGAGGAATTTCAGTGAAATGGTGGCGTGTAACATGTACAGATGAATGAAAGCTACGGGTAGTAGGGATAACAGCTGTGGCCAGGCCTCTCAAGTCACTTAGCAAGGAGGGCACAAGGGGGTGGAGTTTGAGGGAAGGCGATCAGAAAGTAGCAGAGACTGGAGCATGCTAACCTGCTGATGGGAAAGATCTGGGACAGAAAGTATTCCGACAAGTGCGGTCTCTCTGGTGGTAGTGGGAACGGCTGGGATCCCAGCTCCGGGAAATGTGTTAGCCTTAGGAGGACGCAGAAAGACTTCTTGCACGCCAGCAGTGAGGAAGCAGGGAAGGGTGGTAGCAGGTTGCAAGGTTCCGTCAGTCAGCACTTAGGAGGTGCTCAGTAAATATTGGTTGAATTGACTGAATGACTTAATATTGTCAGGCATTACATCCTGCAGTCTCGTCTGTCAGGTTTTTTGTGCTTTCAGATCTCCAGTGAAAAGAGTTCTGCCGCCTAGCTTAGGTTACCCGGGAGAGCATTTGTTTCCACATTTACCACCACAGAATGTGTAATAGCTTGGAATTACTGCTTGCTAAAGAAATCCGGATGTGTTTCCTTTATACGGTGCCCATCTGTTTCCCAGGAGGAAACAGGCCATGCAGAGATCTTTAGGTGCTTCTGCAGTATGTAGAAGTTGTGACTATAAACGTGTGTACTGACTTCAATCAGTGTGTGTGTGTCTATATACAGTATGGTTATTCTAATATGTATATATTTACACATTAGACCATACATATCCAAATATTACCTTTAGTTTGGGAAAATAGAAAATACTTGCATTGACTTTACAAAATGTTATGACTGCATTTTTGGAGTTGTTTTCAGACCTTGGGCCACATTACTTTGAATGTCTTTATTTATTTATTTTTTTAAGATTTTATTTATTTGACAGAGACAGCGAGAGAGGGAACACGAGCAGGGGGAGTGGGAGAGGGAGAAGCAGGCTTCCCAGTGAGCAGGGAGCCCGATGCGGGGCTCGATCCCAGGACCCTGGGATCATGACCTGAGCCGAAGGCAGACACTTAATGACTGAGCCACCCAAGCGCCCCTTGAATGTCTTTAATGGTGGCAATTGGATGGCTTCAGACAGCCAGGTGTTGTTCGGAATCAACTCTGTTGCTTTACCTCATCCGATTTCCAGTATGTGTCTCACTCAAATCCTTTTAAAGTCAATTACATGACCTAATGATACCTGTGGAATACAACTGCGCAATCCCTGGAAAGGGCAATAATAACGGAGTCCTCACTTGTGGATGTGGGAAGGGCCAACCGTAGCACCATGTTATTGCTGACAGCCCCATACTGGGACTGGTGTCACACAGAGTGCTTTTGTAGCAGGATAATTTAAAGTTGTCCTAAAAAGGCTTCTATTTAGAAGCACTCTGTTTTTATTTATTTTTCCATTTCCATGTGTCACTGTTGCCTTTCAACTAAGAAATTTAAACTGCTACCCTCTGATTTATATTCATTGTGCCCATTATGCTAGTTCCTGCTGCTGCCCATGAAACCTCAGGAGCTCTTCTTCACTCCATGTCGAGTAGTTCGTTCTTTTTGCAGTTATGCTACCACTGCTTTTCTCTTCTCCGCTGGGCTAGACTTCTGTTTACACCGTACTTTCTACTTCTTGACACTTGACATTTTCTTAATGCCAGAATGTAAGGTTGGATCACAAAAGACTGCTGTTCTTACTTGAAAGGGATGAAAACAATGAACTAAAAGAAAATTCAACTTTTTGTTCAGTCTCCCGGATGTGTTCGTTTTTTTCCCTCCGATGTGTCATTTTTAAATAAATGGCTTGTCACAGAGTTATTGATGTACTCTCTACTAGATTTTAATACCGAAAGTAATTTATCATTTGTTAACATCCAAGAAAAGCAATATTACTCGAATTAGACTAGATAGGTAAGTTTATTTTACAAAAAAACTGACCCTGTCCCAAAAATATGAACCCTCTGACAGGACTAGTAACTGCTCGAAGTCTCCAGATGGGCCACAGGTGGGATGTAAATTGGAAGAAGAAGTGAGTTTGGGTTAGGCAGTCTTGAAATGTTTTGGCTGTGCACGTGTGGTGGGTTTGTGTAAGATTTTTAGAATGGTCTTTTAATAAAATGCCTCCTGAAAAAGGGTTGTCATAGGCTAAGTATGATAGTTTCTCTTTCATACCTGACAGTCATGTCAGGAGAATGCCGGTATCCTTATAGTTTCTAAATAAGAACTTGTAAAGGGTACATGAGTTTCTGTGCTTGTTTTTCCCCCCACCCCTTATTTTTTTCTTTAAAAAAAAATTCAATTCCCCAGGTAGCCATAGTATTTTTACTGGCATGCACTAAAAAAGAAAAGTTTATTTGACGTTTGACCACTTGTTAATAGGTTACTTCTCTCTGGAAATGATAATTTCAGTGTTTGTCTAACCTGTTGTTTTTAGCATTGTGTTATTTTGGAACAAGCTAAATGCAGTGGGAAGAAAGTTAAGAAACAAAAACCATCTGAGGATAAGTCGTTGATGTGATGCCATGCCCCCTCAAATACAAAGACATTCTCTAACTAAACCACAAAATGACCATCCAAATCAGGAAATTAACATTGGTACATTACCACCATCCAATTTGTAGACCCCATTCAAATATTGCCAATTTTCCCATTAATGTCCTTTATTGGAAAAAGTTGAGACTCACCATTGAATCTGTCATGTCTCCTTCAGTCTGAAACTAACATTCTTTCTTTGACTTGCCACGATTTTGACTCTTTTGAAGATTACAGTTATTTTGTACAATGTCTCTGTTTGGGTTTGACTGGTGTTTCTTGTGATTTGATTCACATCTTTGTTAGCACTTTCACACCTGTTGCATGTAGTCTCTCTCAGGGCATGATTTCAGTTTGGGCCCATTACTGATACTGGTCACTTTGATCGCTTGATTAAGGTGGTGCCTGAAAGACTTACTATTGAACTTACTATTTTGAACTTACTATTTTCCCCTTGGAATTAATGCTTTTGTGTGGAGGCATATTAAAACTATGTATGAGTATCTTGTTCCTTATCAGCCTTTAATTTTTTTCATTTACTTAATTATATCAAAATGGACTCATGGTTTTCTTTTTCCTTCAATGGATTATGATCTGTTACTATCATTATCTTAATGCTCAAATTGTTCTAGATTTGACCATTGAGAACTCCCTTCAGGCTGACTTCTGCATCTTTTTGATATGTGTCCCATTATTCATTGAGAACCTTCTTGCTATTTAGTACAGCAAGATGCCTCCGGCTCATTTTGTCCTTTCTGTGTCCCAGCCCTGGAATTAGCCATTTCTCTAAGGAATCCTGGTTCCCTTTAGATAAGAATGGTATTTATAAGCCAAGATCTAGATGTTAGATACCATGCTCGTTATTGGGAGTGTTACTGCTCACAGCCCCTACGGAAAGAGAAGATACACCCATATAAGTATAAAAAATATAAATATATGAAATTTAAATATATAAACACATATGCATTAAACATTTGAATCTTTTAAAATGTTTATATTTATCTTGTTGGTTTTATTTATAGTTTTACATATTAAAAACCATGAACTCCTACCAGTACTTCCAATTTCATTCCAATGCTATAGCATTCATTCTAGTTTTCTCCTTTACATATTGTGGCTCCTTTTTTTGACAGGATAAATCTGACTTCCATTAATCTTGGTATATTTGCTTATTTGATCAGTTTCCCTGTATGTGACAGCCTCTCATCTCTGCCACCACTCCTTCCCCTACATAGATGCCTTCCCCACCTGATTTGGGCTCTCACAGCTTGTTTTGAGCCTACCCTACATGCAGGTTCCTTCTTCATTCCATTCGGGTCCTGCCACGCCACACTAATCCCCCTTCCACTATGCTTAGGCTGCTTTAACCCCATGCTGGCTGCCCCTGTGCAGGGATGCCCTCCAGCCACACTCCAAGTCCGACTCCCCACATTAGCGCCACTCCTCTCCCCCTCCATGAGTGCCCTTTTCAGAAGGAATCCTTAGATTGAAGAAGCATTATGAGTCCCAAGCAGGAAAAACAAAATCACATTTGTACCTGACACAACCGTGGTGAAACTGCAGAACCCAGACGCGGAAAGACCAAAGAAAACCTCAAATTTACAGAAGATGTTTTATTTCTTTCTTTTTTATTTTTTTTTAAGATTTTATTTATTTGAGAGAGAGAGAGCGAGCGATCGAAAGAGAGAGAGCACAAGTCAGGGGCAAGGGGAGGGAGAAGCAGACTCCCTGCTGAGCAGGGAGTCCGAGCAGGGAGCCCGATCGGGGCTCTGACGCAGGCTTGATCCCAGGACCCTGGATCATGATCTGAGCCGAAAGCAGATGCTTGACTGACTCAGCCACCCGGGCACCCCCAGATATCAACATTTATCTGAGATAATAAATGTAAACACATTAAACTCAACAGTGAAAAGGACAGAAATTGCCAAATTTATTAACATGCTAGACTGAGGATTTTACTTCTCATACAAAAGATCTCTTTGAAAACATTACTCAGAGCTGTACTGAGCAAAATTTAACAGAGAAGGAATAAGAATGCAGAAGAAATATTGCACAAGGAAATGAGTAAAGTGCAAGAATAAAAAATTAATAAAACTCAATATTTTATTGTTGGTTTTTGTTCTGTTTTTAATGTAAGCTCTACACCCAATGTGGGGCTTGAACTCATGACCCTGAGATCAAGAGTTGCATGCTCCACTGACTGAGCCAGCCAGGTACCCCAAAACTTAATATTTCAAACCCGGTTTTATGTACCACCTAATGTGGAGTTCTTGTGTGGAATGTGTGAAGCAGGCAAGTAAACTCCTTGGTTGGATAACTGTTTTGCTTTGAAGCTTGTCCTTGGGTCCATTTGTGTTTCATCATGATTTTTTGTAAAACCTCACCCTAAGCCCTGGAGCTTTCATGATTTGTTTTTGCTTCTTTGTACCTACTCCTCCTCCACCCCCCAAATCAACTACATAGTAGCTCATTTTTATGAGTCTTCTGATTTGTCTCTAAGATTACATTTTAAATCTGCCTAACAAAAATTGCACTTTGTAGCGCACACTGGGCAGTTATCTTAACTAATGCTTCAGTTTCTCTCAGGTACTACATGAATCATCAGTGTTAAAATAAATTTTTCTTTTTGATCTGGATAGTACAGGAAGAGTAGTTTATAACATGACTGAAACAGAACAGAAACAGAAGTAATGCGTACAGCAATTGGCTGGTAACCAGCAATAACTTCCACATGTTGAGGGTAGTATCTCAGCAAGACCATGTTTATATCCCTTCTGAGCCCTTGGCATTTAAGCCATTGTCTGGACTGACCTCAGCAGGATCCCTAAAATTTGTGTGTGTGTGTGTGTTTGTATATGTATGTATGTGTATCTTCATTCTTCCTTCCTTTCCTCATTCACTCCTTTTTTCCTCTCTTCACTTCAACAAGGAAGTGCTTTTGAGAGCAAATAACAAAGGACTACAACTCATACAGATGATACTAGACTAATTTGTTTGTTACCGAGCATGTTGATCTGTTGAAACATTAGAGTATATTGACTTAAGAACCTATTATTTACAATTAAAAAATTGGTTTCACCATCACGGTATGAATGCAGTTTCTTAAGATTTGTTTGTAATAGAAGTACCTAATACTTTTTCCTCTTGTTCAGACCACTTGTCCCATGAAACTTTTTTTTTTTAAACATGGGTTTCACTAGTGTATAGCTAGTTTTTTTTTTAATTTTATTTTATGATGTTATGTTAGTCCCCATACATTACATCATTAGTTTTTGATGTAGTGTTCCATGATTCATTGTTTGCATATAACAACCAGTGCTCCATGCAATATGTGCCCTCTTTAATACCCATCACCGGGCTAACCCATCCCCCCACCCACCCCCCTCTAGAACCCTCAGGTTGTTTCTTAGAGTCCATAGTCTCTCATGGTTCGTCTCCCCCTCCGATTACCACCCCCCTTCATTTTTCCCTTCCTACTTTTTTTTTTTTTTAACATATAATGTATTACTTGTTTCAGGGGTACAGGTCTGTGATTCATCAGTCTTACACAGTTCACAGCGCTCACCATAGCATACGCCCTCCCCGGTGTCCATCACCCAGCCACCCCGTCCCTCCCACCCCCCACCACTCCAGCAACCCTCCCAGTTTGTTTCCTGAGATTAAGAGTCTCTTATGCTTTGTCTCCCTCTCTGGTTTCATCTTGTTTCATTTATTCCTCCCTTCCCCTATGATCTTCTACCTTGTTTCTCAAATTCCTCATCAGTGAGATCATTTGATACTTGTCTTTCTCTGATTGACTTATTTTGCTTAGCATAATACCCTCTAGTTCCATCCATGTCGTTGCAAATGGCAAGATTTTGTTTTTTTGATGGCTGCATAATATTCCATTTATATATATATATACCACTTCTTCTTTATCCATTCATCTGTTGATGGACATCTTGGTTCTTTCCATAGTTTGGCTATTGTGGATACTGCTGCTATAAACATTGGGGTGCATGTGCACCTTCGGATCAAGTGTAGAGCTAGTTTTAACAGCTACTGTTTCTGCCTTCCAAGGTCCCCTTCCTTATACTTGGTCTGGAAACAGAGCTCACTACTCCGCACAGGTGCTGGCACAGTGTATGATCACCTGAGCTGGGTGCGGTTCCACATCCTGTTTTCCACAGAGGGACTGTACTGACAGGACAGTGAAGCAGTTTAAAGAATGGGGGCTCCCAAGTGCTAGACTCTGCTCACTTATTAACTGACTTTAGACAGATTACTTAATCTCCTTGTGTTCCAGTATTCTAATAATTAAGATATGGGAAACAACCGGCACACAGCTGTTTACAGCAGCTTTATTGATAATTGCCAAAATTGAGAAGCATCCAAGATACCCTTCAGTAAATTAGTGGATAAGTTGTGGTACATTGAGACAATGGAATATCATTCAGCACTAAAATGAAACGAGCAATGTAGACAATATTATCATCATCAAACTTGCTGAGAGACAAGATCTTAATTATTCCCACCCTGAAAAAGAAATGATAATTATGCGATGTCAAAGAGGTGCTACCTGATGACATGGCAGTCATAAATGTATCAGATCAACATATATGCCTGAAATTTAAACAGTGCTGTATATCATATTTTCAATAAAAAACTTAAAAAAGAGTGACGCCTGGGTGGCTCAGTCGTTACGCTTCTGCCTTCGGCTCGGGTCATGATCCCAGGGTCCTGGGATTGAACCCCATGTTGGGCTCCCTGCTCCATGGGAAGCCTGCTTCTCCCTCTCCCACTCCCCCTGCTTGTGTTCCCTCTCTCGCTGTCTCTCTCTCTCTCTCTATCAAAAAAAATAAAATCTTAAAAAAAAAAACTTAAAAAAGAAGCTATCAAGCCATGAAGAGACATGGAACCCCCTTAAATGCATACTAAGTGAAAGAAACCAATCTGAAAAGGCTACATTCTGTACGATTCTGACTGTATGACATTCTGGACAAGATGAAACTGTGGAGACCGTGAAAGGATCAGTGGTTGCCAGGGGCTGCAGGGGTGAGAGGGAGGCAGAGCACAGAGGATTTTCAGGGCAGTGAAACTGTTCCGTGTCATGCTGTGGTGGTGGGCACAAGTCCTCGTGCAGGTGCTAAAACTCATAGAATGTACCACCAAGAAAGAACCCTAATGTCAACTATGGACTTTGGGCGAAAATGATGTATGAATATAGGTTCACACATTGGAACAAATGTACCACTCTGGTGCTGGATGTTGATATTGGAGGGGCGGGTGGGATAGGGGCAGAAAGGGATGAGCGTAGATGAGAACACTCTGCACTTTGCTCAGTTTTGCTGTTCTAAAATTGATCTGAAATATAAAGTTGATTTTTGAAAACTGGGGGAGGGGCATGCTGGATTAGCCCCAGAGTCTCTTGTTTACCAACTCTAACTTTCTAGTTACTTCCTATTACATCAATGCTAGGCTTCTTTTCTTGATAAATTAAGTGATAAATACATTTGAATGGGAAAAAAAGGATGGGAAGTGATAGTATGTGCCTCATACAGTTGCTAGAAAGATTAAATAAGATTGCATATAAAACATCTAGCTATACAAAGAGGGTGAGAACATTTGAGATGGAGAACAGCACGTGCTATAGGCCTGAGATCTGAGAAACTTGTTACGTTCTAGGAATTGAGAGGTAACCAGTAGGATCAGAGGAACCCAAGCAAGGAAGAAAGGGAATGAGACAAGGTTGGTGAGACAAGCAGCATCTAATTGGCCATGATAAGCTTTTGTTTTGTTGAAGCGTAAAGGGAATTCATTGAAAAATCTTACGCGGAAGAGTGGGGTGATTGTGTTCGCATTTTAAGATCATCGCTTTTGCTGCTTTGAGGAGGGTAGCATGGAGGAGAGCAAGGGTGGAAGCAAGTAAACGAGTTTGGAAACTATTACAGTAGATCATGGTGGCCTGGACCAGAGTATTAACAATAAAAATGGAGAGAAGTGGATAAACTACGCAGGGAGAATGGATGGGTTGATGGAATTGATGGCATCAAGAATGACTCCCGGGTTTGACTTGAGCAGCTAGGGAGATGGTGGGTCAGTTACTGCAGGGGGAAGATGAAACCAGAGGAAGGAAGTTTCAGGCGGTAAATCAAGAGTTTTGTTCTGGATAAATCCAGTCTCAGATGTATATGATTATGTAAGGGGACATGTTAGTCCCCCCATTTGGATGTCCTAGTCTGGAACTTGGGAGAGGTCCGGCTAGAAAGTTGAGGGGCTGGATAGAAAGAAGCCTGATGGTAGTATGTTAAAGAGTGAATAGGAGTTGAGGATGAGCCAGCATAGATAAACTGAAAGTTTTGGCTAAGGAGAGCCTATGAATGGGGCAGTAGCTAGAGGGATATGTGGTTAATGGAGGGTTTGGACCTTGTTAAAGATGAGACACAGCAGATCATATCTGCCTACTGAATCTGTGTTGTGAGAAGTAGTGATAGGAGATGGAGTTAAGATTTTGAGATGTAGAAGATGAAGAGCAGCTGAGGACGGCTTGGCCTTTGAAGAGGAAGGTCACTTGATTGCGGTAGGCAAGGAAGTGATAGTAAGAATAGAGTTCTGTGGGGCGCCTGGGTGGCTCAGTTGGTTGGGCGACTGCCTTCGGCTCAGGTCATGATCCTGGAGTCCCGGGATCGAGTCCCACATCGGGCTCCCTGCTCGGCAGGGAGTCTGCTTCTCCCTCTGACCCTCTTCCCTCTCGTGCTCTCTATCTCTCATTCTCTCTCTCTCAAATAAATAAATAAAAAATCTTTAAAAAAAAAAAAAAAGAATAGAGTTCTGTGTTTTTTATGGCAATGGGAATAGTTTTTATGGGATGGGAAGGAGTGCAAAGGGCGAGGAAGCATGCAACAGTGTGCGCTAGTCTGGAAACTGCAGTGCTTCCCAAGTCTGAAATCTGGGGTTGGGAGGTGGGTGGTGCTAGTGATGGTAAGGTGAGACCAGAGAAGTAGACAGGAATCAGCTCATGGCAAGTTTTCTTTGAAAATTTTCTTTGAAATTGTTTCTCTTTCCAATGGAGAGCAAAGAGAGGTTTTTAAATCTAGAAATAGTTTGACTTTATATGATTTTAGAAGATTGGAATAGATCTTACTGTGGAGTGGATTGGTGGGAGAAGCCAGTTAGAAGGCCGTTGCAGTGATCTAGGCAAGATGACAAGGACCTGAACGAGGGCGGCAGAGGTGGAGATGGAGGGAGAAGGTTGGATTTGGGGGCTCCGTGTGAATTAGAACCAGCACAGCATGCCTTAGTGGTAGTTCAGTTGTAACTACTGGTCTACCAGTTGATTTTATGGAATATTGGTTGTTGAGGATAGCTGTTGGGGCTCTAGTTCTAACGACTGGTTGTTAGTGGTGTGAGTTCATTAAAATAAGAGGATCAGGTCTATGGAGGAACGAGGAAGCTCAGTTCAAGAGGTATTGAGGTTGAGGTACCAGTGGGCTGTCCCAGTGAGGACATCTGGTGAGCCTCCAGCAGGAAGCTGGTTCCTCCAGGGATGCCCAGATATGTCTGTTACTGTTTGATTCTGAGCTTTATGAAGATTTGCTTGTTTGGGTTCAGACTACTATTAATCTGGGGTTGTACTGAATAAACAATATGAAGCAAAGAAAATATGCCCAACAAGAAGCTTGATAATACATTATCATACTGCTTTATGATCTAATCATCCTGCAATCTACTCTGAAGAAAAAAAATGCAAAGAAAGATTTACGTGCAAAGATGTTTAGAATCAGTTTACCTGTAATGGTGAAAAATTGAAAATAATACATAGAAAATAACCTGGAAGGTATACATCAGTGTTAACTGTGGTAATTCTAGGTGATGGCTTTATTGATGACTTTTCTTTCTGTGAGTCTGTGATGTGTAGATTTTCTAAAATGAGCATGCATTACTTTCCGATGAGGAAAAATGTACAGAAATGGTGTATAAAATGGAAATGTCCAACAATAGGTAAATAGTAAATTCTGGTACATCTGTAGGATGAGTGGTTATGGGGCATTTAAAATTATTTTGTTTATAAAAAGTTTTTGAGGTAGGTAAATGCTTATAAAACATTAATGATCCGTTCTCAGTGGACTATGATTACAAGAGCATATATCTCTGAAGAAAGGCTGGCATAAATGAAGTCAGGGGTTGGTGGGATTGTAGATGCTTGTTTTCTATATTTCTCAAGGTGCCACAGTGACTTTTTTTTTACACTTATTTTAGGTTTTTTTTTTTTAGTTTTCTAGTTTTTATTTATTTATTTTTTAAAAGATTTTATTTATTTGACAGAGAGAGACACAGCGAGAGAGGGAACACAAGCAGGGGGAGTGGGAGAGGGAGAAGCAGGCTTCCTGCAGAGCAGGGAGCCTGATGCGGGGCTCGATCCCAGGACCCCGGGATCATGACCTGAGCGGAAGGCAGACGCTTAACGACTGAGCCACCCAGGCTCCCCTAGTGTTCTAGTTTTTAAAGAGCTTTTTGCTTTTTTCTACTTTCCTTGAAAATTTTCTTTTTTTTTTCTACCACTTTAGAAACCTACATGGAGTGGTTTCCTTTAAGTGTTTAACATACACACGTAATTACAAATTTTCTAACAAAGTCTTAAGTTTTTCGTTGTCTTTGCCCTCCTCCTGAACATGACAAGGATCTTCGCATGTTCTAAGAATCCACTCAGTGTAACGTGCCAACTCTTGTTTAGAATTTTCCACTCAATTTTAACACCAAAAAGTGGTTTTAAACTGCTTAAAATGAATAGTTTATTTACCACCGTATTTTATAGTTTTGGTGTTTGTATCTGTTTCCTGGGGCTTCCATGACAAAGTACCTCAGATCTAGTGGCTTAAACAACAGCTTTGTTTTCTTCCAATTCTGGAAGGCAGAAGTCTGAGGTAAAGGTGTTGGCAAGTTGGGTTTCTTCTGAGGTCTCTCCCCTTGGCTGCTGAATGGTCATCTTCTCACTATGTCCTCTGCCGGTCTTTCCTCTGTGCGCACGCGTCTGTGCCCAGGCAGCCTGTTCTTAGAAGGACACCAGTCATGGTGGATTAGGGCCCACACCCATGTCCTCATTTTGACTTAATTACCTCCTCAAAATATATTCACATTCTGAGGTCCTGGAGATTAGGACTTCAACATGAATCTATGGGTTAGAGGGAAGACACAACACAATTCAGCCCCTAACGGTGTTCTCTTGCATTCTACTTCCATCTGGGTTTAATTCCCCGCTTCCCGAAGAAGTTTTTAACAAAGATATATGGGAAGAAAACTGTGATCTCTGTATATCTGAAAACTCTTTCTTCATTTCAGTAGTATTCCTGAGATAATGTTCTAGGTTTATATTTATGTTCCGTTAGCACCTTGAAGATACTCCTACATTTATTTAACATATGTTTCTTGAGCCCCTATATTGTGTGTCAGGTGCTGGGGATACAGCAGTGAACCAGACCAGCTCCCTCCCTGCTCCCAGGGAGCATGCACACTTGTGGGTGAAAAGGAAATAGCATTTGTACAAGTTGTGTGAAGGTAAAGCTTTCATTTCTCTAGGGTGAACAGCTAGGAGTGAAATCTTTGGGTCACATGGGAAGTGTGTGTTTAACTTTATAAGAAACTGCCAGAAGTTTTCCAGAATGGTTGTACCATTTTATATTCTTGCCACTAATGTGTGAGAATTAATTCCTCTTCAAGGTTTCTGTATCTTTTTGTGTCATACCTGGGTGAAATATTGCCTAGTTCATTAGTTTTCTTTTCTATTGACTTTATCCAGTCTAGATTTATCTAATCCATTAAGCTGGCTTTCTGACACATACATAGATTTTTTTTTCTATTTCCGGATATCCTAATTAGTTGGTCGCAGTTTTTTGTCTCTACTTGTTTTCTGACAGTTTTTTGTTGATTTTCTAGAAGATAATTCTCCCTTTTATCTCTTTGAAGACCCTAAGTATAATTTATATTAAAGTCAGTTTTGAATGACTCTTATTTTTATTTTTCCCTAAATGGAAATAATCTTCAAAATTTGTTGGTTCCTTCTTAGTATTTAATTTCTCATATATTAGAATTTCGGATTAGAGACTCTAAAAGTTTATCTTTCATTCTGTACTCACCAGCTTCTGGCTAGTAATTTTCTGTTGCTTTCAACTGGGATCCTGTGGCCAGAGCCCAGAATCCCCGGTTCTTAAATTGCCACCTGAGGGTCCCTGTCCTGGAATATTGCAGTGATATTGGAGATATCACAGATCAAGTCATCACATCAGTGGAAGGCTAAAAGGGTCAAACTCTCAGTTACTTCTTATTTTCAGAAAAAGAGGTAAAAATATGACTGTCATAGAGTTATAAAAACACCTAATATTAAAGAATTTATTTTACTCTTATAATGTAAAGAAGCCAGGCAGATGTTATATCCAGCCAAAAGGAGAAATGAAAATTGTACACATTTATATGGAGAAAAGAATTTTAAGATGAATTGCAGTTAGAGATAAAACTGGTTGGGGGTGTGTCTGTGAGTCAGTTGGATCACTACCAGATTGAGCAAAATTTACATACCTATCCATTACCTACAGTTTAGATGGTTGCAGAATGGCTTCAAACCAGTGAAAAGGGCTAGAATGTGTTAACTTGAAAAAGTGTGCTATATATAGACAATGTATATTTTTCTATTGAAACATTTTTTTCTGCAGGACCCAGAACCTAGCCGACTTTCCACTTGAACCTTGCTTATCACATTGTGTCTCTCTCTTGCTTTTGGTACAAGGAGATACATATGTTGTTTTTTAATGGAGCAGAGAGGGGTCCCTTAAGTGTGAATTTACAACACCATCTTGAATGGAAACTGCATCTTGGGAAGCCTGGGTGGCTTAGTCCGTTAAGCGTCTGCCTACCACGCAGGTCATGATCTCAGGGTAGTGGGATCGGGCCCCATGTCTGGCTCCCAGCTCAACGGGAGTCTGCTTCTCCCTCTCCCTCTGCCTCTCTCCCTGTCTTGTACTCTCTCTCTCTCTCAAATAAATAAAAATAAAATCTTTTAAAAAAATTAAAAACCCTGCATCTTGATTTTATTAACAATAAGAAGGATATTTAATCGGAAATATGGCAGAAATTTAGAAGCAGTCTGGTCTTGTTAATTGGCCCCAACACATGCTTGTTACACATCTTCTTTCTCCTAACACCTGCCTCCCTTTTACTTTGAAGCTGAAACAGACCTCTCCTATGTTAATGATATTTTCCCTTTTGTCATCCAATATAGCTGTCTCCTCCTCGTTCTCTCAACCCCTATCTTCCTGAACAGTCTGCCTGTCAAAGATCAGGCGAGCTGGTATATCTTGAAGCTGGGATTCCAACTTGTTCTGCTTGCAAAGCCTGTGTTCTTTCTACTGTGACCATCATGACCTTGCAGGGAGACTTGAAGAGGAAATGGCTTTTGAGCTAGACCTTGAGGGAATGACAGGATTTGTTAGGCAGAAGTAAATAAAGAAGGGGCTTTCATGAGTATCATGAATCCAAATGGTTCTGTGCAGAAATTTAGCATAGTGCCCTGAAGGTCATGGAGGGTCCTCTAGAGGCCAGCTACCCAGAGTCTGATCCTCACACCTGTAAACTTCAGTAATAACCCTGGGGCTTATTAAAAATGCAGATTCTCACATCCTACCTCAGACCTACTAGATCAAAAATCTCAGCGTGGAGTCCAGGAATCCGTGTTTTTAGCAAGCCCTATCTACTTAACACTAGATGGTATTGTAGTATTCAGGTGATTCTTAGAGGCATGCAAATGCTTGAGACAGCTTGGATAGTTTTCTCTGGCTACTCTACCTTTCAGAATTTCCTAGTTGTCAGGTGGTTGCCTCTAAAATGAATTCCTCAGTAGTAGACCAGAAATTTCATCAGCACCTTAAATAATAAATACTTTCTGATCGGGAATTACCATTGCCATCTAGGAACCTGACTCATAAGCCGCCTAGCTTTATATAGACTCTACCATAGAATTTAGCTAGTCTGTAAAAGTGGTAATATAGAGAAAAAAGCCTGAAGGAGACATACCAAACCACTGTTAAAAAATGATTCAGGGCATTCATAAAGGTAGACTTTATTCAGGGGAACTATGACAGTGGGGTTTTACAGTGGGGTTTTGCAGTGGGGAGAGAGAGAGGGCTGAACTCCAAATACAACAAGGAAAAATGGGGATTTATATCAAAGAGCAGGGTGGGGTGGGGGTGGTGGATGGAAAATTACTAAGAGGGTAGGGTAATTGTTTGCTAAACTGACCTACCAGGATTCTTGCTGAAGGCAGACCAGGATTATCAGGTAATACCTATATGTGGGGGATTGTGGAGAATGAGGAATTTGACTGGATATCGAGGGTGGAGGATTCTGGCTAAACTGACTGGATTCTTGCTAAAAGGGGCTCCTAGAGGACACGCCGAAGGATGGGGCTCAGTCTGGCTGCGAGGAGCCAGAGTAAAGTTTAGTTAAGGAGAGAGTCTTTGTCACCACTAACAGTGACTGTCTCTGGGGGAGGTTGTGGGATGGTGCAGAAGTGAAGGGGAGGGCTTTAACTTTTACACCCTACGACTTTTTTACATAGAGAAAGAAAGTCAAATTTATATATTTGACTTTTATACATAGAGAATCATTTATGTCATTAAATATTTTTAAAGAAGTATTTTGGTAGAGAATTCTCATGTGTTTTCCAGTGGATACATTTTTCTCAGTTTCTTGTAGTTTAACTAAAACTGGTAGGAAAAAAAAAAAACCAGTATTGTACTGTCCATTATCCAAACTTGGAAAACTTCTGCGTGTCTTTATTCTTTGAGAGCTACGTCTATCTTAAGAAATAGGGTTTTCTTCCTTTTCATCTTAGTAGTGAGTTATTTTTAGAAATAAAACTCAAATGAACAGCCTTAATAAATTAACGTGACATGATATTTTATTGTAACTAATAGCCCATGTTGTGCTTAATACTAGAAATATGTATCTGAATGTTTTGTTTAACTTATTGATAACATTGTTTTGATTTTGAGCATAATGGAACATCATTTGAGTCATTGTCATTGTTTTCATTTTTCATAGCAGTGAGCACATTTTTAACTCTTTGATTTATTTTAATAGTGCACCCTTGCATAAATGAAAACTTGAAAAATATAATTTAGAAAAGAATTCTTGGGGCACCTGGCTGGCTCAGTGGAGCATGCAACTCTTATCCTCGGGGTTGTGAGTTCGAGCCCCATGTTGGGTGTGGAGATTACTTAAAAATCTTAAAAATCAGAAGAATAATTCTTCATTGCATAATTCTTGGCAAACTTATTGTTAATGCAAATAACCCTTTGCAAGATGATACATTAAAAAACACTGGATGTTGGGGCACCTGGGTGGCTCAGTCAGCTAAGCATCTCAACTCTTGATCTCAGCTGAGGTCTTGATATCAGGGTCATGAGTTCAAGCCCCGCGTTTGGCTCTACACTGGATGTAGAGCCTACTGAAAAAGAAAAAACCCCTGGATATTGTGACTATGGTACTGATTCCTCTGGTACAGGTTCTTTTGAGGACCAAAGGCCTATGACCCAGTTTTTCGGTGCCCTTTCTTTCAGTGACCACAGCGTCTCTGTGCCCTAGTGTGGCATGATGTCATCTGGCCTTCCTTAAGCACCAGCACAACTGTCAACCAAACACCAACACAACTCTAAAACATGTGCCATAGTCAAGTAGCCATTTTAGATGTTTTAAGCCCGGCAGTGCTTTCTGATGAACTTTCTGTGATGATGGAAATGTTCCGTTTCTGTGCTAATATGGTAGCCACTAGGCACGTGGAGCTCACCTGAGAAACTGAATTATTAGTGTTCATTTTAATTTTAATAGTCACGTGTGGCTGGTGCCTACCATATGGGACAACAAAGCTATCAGAAAGGTTTGGTGAGCTTCTCTAAGGGCTTATCTGGGTATGTGTGGGAAGCTGAAGTGTTTATCATGCTTGTCTTGTAAGTTTAGAAAAATCTTCTGGTAAAGACACTTATTTCAACTTTCCCACTTTTTCTAAAAGAAGAAATAATTTTTCTTACAGGTTTTGTGTGTGAAGCTGTGTGGAAATCCAAAATACTATCCATCACATCTTTATAGTACAGTGGTGCCCCCTGATGGTAAGCTTTCTTATCATTTCTTAGATTCCTATGCTAATGTATTTCCATTCTTCCAAATAAAAGGATAAGTAGGGGTTTTGAGCAAAATGGACTCTTCTTGTGCCCCTCCATTCTCTCCCCCCGCCGCCTCCCACCCCTAGTTCACTTCCTCCCTTTTCTGCGGCCATAATATCTCTGATGTCTTTTGGCAAACTCCCACCCCAGCAACAGATGAGTTATAGATGAATTAGAAGCAGTTTCTGCCCTCCAGAACTTAACTCTTCACCTGGGAAGACTCTAAGCAGATAATATAATAAAGCGTGACACATGCTTAATGAAATGTTATAGAATGGTAGAGAATAGGTAACTTGTAGTATAACGAAGGCACTATTACAGGAATTCAGAGGGTTATGAATTCCATATTTCAGCATTCTTTATAGAGTCTTGTATTTTAAAGTTGCCTTTTAAAAACTAAATTTTATCTATTCCTGTATTCCTACTTTTTTTTCCTCGACAGAAATAACAGTTAATTATAGACACGGCCTTCCCTTGATAACACTCACTTTGCCATCCAGAAAAGAGCGCTGTCAATTTGTGGTCAAACCAATGTCATCAACAGTTGGCTCATTCCTTCAGGACCTACAGAATGAAGATAAAGGTGTTAAAACCGCAGCCATCTTCACAGCAGGTATATATATATATATTTTCCACTTGTCTTTTTTTCTTTTTCTGAACCTTTATTTTGTTCTTATTCTATACAGTTGATTCTTTAATTCATTATATAATAAATGGCCTTTACTGTGTCCTCCATTTTTGTGTATCAGTAATATAAAAAAAATTAACTCTATTGAATAAAGAATTAGTGGAATAAGTTTAATGTAAATTTCAGTTACTTATTTCATAAACTTAACCCCCAATTTTTTTCTGAGAAAATTTTAATGACAGTCATTAGCATGTAATTTTCAGCACAATTTGAATAATTAGAAAACAAAATGCAGTTTTAATGATTAAAATAGCTAGTGAATAATTACACAGATAGTTCACTAATCTTTATTATAAAGCAGTCATGGTCTTGTATGTTTTTTGATGGATTGTTTTCAGGAAGAATGTATATATATTTTTAATACCAGTAGAGGTGGTTAATCACTAGACATTTCAAGTTTTGGGATCTAGCTTTTATGTCCTCATAGTCTGAAGTGGTTCTTGGACCTACTGCCCCTACAGTAGAATAAAGAATTTCTTTACCCTAGCCCAACATGGAGGCTACAAATAGAGATAAATGACCAAATTTGCAATTTTATTTTATTGTAGTATGACATGCTTAGAATAAACTTACTGAAGCATTAGTGATTACTGTTTCAGTTTTGAAAAGGAAATAAACATTCTTCTTCCCTGTCCAAGTTCAGAACCAAATAAGGGGTAGATACAGAAGTTGGAAAAATAGAGATTAAGAATCTGTTTACTAGAGGGTCTCATGCTGAGCGGAATAAGTCAGAGAAAGATAGTTATCATATGATCTCACTCACATGTGGAATTTAAGAAACAAAACAGAGGATCATAAGCAAAGGGAGGGAAAAATAAGACAGAATCAGAGAGGGAGACAAACCATAAGAGACTCTTAGCTCTAGGAAACAAACTGAGGGTTGCTGGAGGGGAGGGGGTGGGGGGCTGGGGTAATTGGGTGACGGACATTGGGGAGGGCATGTGATGTAATGAGCACTGGGTGATATAAGACTGATGAATCACTGAACTCTCTCTCTGAAACTAATAATACACTATATATTAATTGAATTTAAATTAAAAAAAAAAGAATTACTCAACACATTGAGCATCTAACGTATTCCAGGCACTGTTCTAGGTGCCAGAAGCAGAGCAAAGAACAATAGAGGTAAAAAAAAAAAAAAGTCCTGCTCTTTTTGAGGTTATATTTTGAAAGGAGAAAGAAAAAGGTGGAGAAAATATGTAGTACGTTAGATAATAAATATTATAGAGAAAAAGCAGAGTCGGGGCTGTTGTGGTGGCGAGGTGCTTGCGGAGTGGGTGTTTATGTGGTGTGGGGGGAGATGCTCTGGAGTTGGGGGCGTGTTGTGTGGTGGGAGGTGCTCACAGAGTGGGGAGTGTGGTGTTGGGGAGTGTGGCATGGGGGGGATGCTCACAGAGTCAGGGGGTGTGCTGTGGGGGGCCATGGTGTAGGAGGAGATGCTTGCAGAGTGGGAGTGTGTGTGCTGTGGGAGGAGGTGCTTTCAGAATGGGGGGCGATGGGGGAGGTGTGAGAAGAGATGCTCTCGGGGAGGCAGGGTTGGTGGGGGGCGGGGAATGCTCACTAAGGTCAGGTTCTAGGAAGACCTGGAAGAGAAGGGGGAGCTGTGTCGATGGGAGGGCTCTCCGGGCAGGGGCCCAGCTGTGGGAGCCCAGCCACTGTGGCTGCAAAGGAGGCAGCTGGGTGAAGCAGGGTGGGAGGGACAGGTCAGGGAAAGCTTTATTGTAGGTTGTGGTAAGGACTTTGGATTTAACTGGAAGGGGAGCTTTCTTCCTGATAAAGCCAGGATCCGAAAAGAAGGTTTTAGTCCTGTGGCCACAGCGGCCTAGCGCTTCGTCTCTGAACTAGACTGGACAGTCCCAGGAGCACTGAACGCCCGTGGGCCTTCTGCACTGGGCCAGCACCTGCCTTCCTAAGCTTCTAAGAGCCGGCAGCTGGTTGCCAGCCCATGTGCCTGGGGGGCCACTGAGCACAGTCCTTGCCTGGTGGTGTGGACTCAGTAAGTGCCCCTGAAGTGAATGAAATAAGCCAGGTTAAAGCGGTGATTGACATGGACCCTGCTTGTTTCTAAAAATCTGAGTAGCTTTAAAACATAAAGCACAAAGGAAAAGACTAGAAATCTTAGAGAAAAAGGGCTCTTTAGACTGAGTGAAAACACTTTATTGGGGTTTAAATCAGTACTTAGCCAAGAATCGGTGAAGAATTCAAGACTGTATCATTAGCTCCTCAAAGACTGTTTCGTGTCCATTTCCTGCTGTTCCTACATTAGTATAAAGGACAATGTAGTACTTCCACCTAGAAATCATACCCAGGTGATTGCTTTTTATAGCCCTATTTTAAGGAGTAAGTTTGAAGTTATTTAAATGTAAATTTTTAAATGACACTTGCAAAGTCATATAAAATGATTGGTGTGTTGCCGATCTTTAAAAAGAGAGGTTCTGTGGGTGGAATTTGCCTGCCTTTAATTTGGGCTTGAAAAGAGTGTTCTAAGCTTGTCACAGTTTTGCCCATAGTGTGGGTTGAATTATTTGGCAATTCCTGGGAAAATGATGTCACCCCAACTGATGAACAGGAACCCAAACAGCCAAATTTGAGGAACAGACCCAGGTGCAGACTTGACTCGCTGCCTTCTGGAACAAAAGAACTACAGAGAGCCAGACAGCAGGCAGACAACCAGGTTCTTCCTGATTTTACTGGCAGCATTACTGCTGTCATGCATATTAATGTAGCTGCAGTAGCTCTGGTTGGATGTAGCCAGGCAAATGCCAGGCTGCGCGAAAATACCATCCTGGACTTTATATCACTTCTGTGTGGACTGTTCTAAAGGGAGAATGATAGAGAAACTCCCCCCTCTCCACCGCCAGTGTTCTGCTTATTGTTCTAATAGTTTGCTTTCTCAACACCTGGGTTCTATTAAAGTTTAGTTCCAAAATAAAAAACCAGGCTATCTGAGAGACTGTGCAAAGCACACTGAGGTTAACATTTTCCAGGAGGTTTTTTTTTTTTCCTTTTTCCTTGAATTGTTCCTAGGATACTTGAAATTACTGTTAGAATCTCCCCTACCATTTACGACCTCCATAAAAACCACATACATGCAGACTGACTCCTTAGGTTTAATTATTATGATTCCTGCCGCCCCCAGCTCCTGGAAGATTCGCCTCTCTTCACCTTTCCCCAGCTAGAACGGTAGGGAGTCCTGTGTGGTTGTGGTTGGTGGTGCTGTTTGGCTACCAAGTTTGAACAAATCAGTCACCTCTAATAATTAAAAGGCTTTTAAATGTTACTACCTGTGTGCCCTACACATACCAGTCAGGGGCTTAGCTCTCAGCAGCAGATAAGGACTCTGGCTGAGCAACGGAGTATGTCAGTAGGCTCTGGAGATTAGAATTGACAGAAAGCCAGGCTCAGAAGAAGGCAGGAACCAAGGGAGGACTTGAGCAAAGACCACGTCTTTGGGCTCTGCTGCTGACACCCGCACCTTCCCCCCCTCCGCCCGCCCCCCCCCCCCCCCGGCCCAAAGTGTCACCTCCACTGCTCTGGCCTTGCTGTGAAGAGTTCCCATGTCCCCTGAAGCTTTGAGTGACCTTGTGTAGATAGAGTCCTGCCAGTAACATCTGCCTAGATCCCAGCCCAGCTGACAGAGCATGGGAGAGGGAGCACCTCCCTGCTCTATTTGGTCCAGTGTAATGGGAGGCAGAGCAGGAAGGAAGGATTCCTCACTGTGGGAACAGTATTGGGTATTGGAGAGCCCCCCAAATGAAAGTGTCCCCTCCTGTATTGTAAAGACCCGAGTTAGTAAATCTTTTTCTGTCTGTTGGAAAAATGGTTTTTACTGTCTAAAACAAGGACATATTTTCACATGATGTTTTTTCTCTCAGATGGCAGTGAAATTCCAGCTTCGACCTTGATGGAAATTTTGCTAATGAATGATTTTAAGCTTGTCATTAACAAAATAACATATGATGTACAGTGCCCCGAGAAAGGTAAGAGATACAGCTATGCAACTATCTTAACATTTCCCCTTAGTTGTGGGATTTTACAGGGAACAAGCTTAAGAACCTTCTTAATTAACCAAGTGACCAAGAAGGCTTTGGAGAACCGGTGTTTAAGCTTTTCTGGCAGGGGTACGAATGATCAGTAGCAGTTGCCCAGCAGGACTTTTTAGTGTCGTATACTTCTTTTACACTTTTAAGATTTCATTTTAGGATCTTGAATGCTTAACCTCACATTATTGGGTTAAGAAGTGGGCCTGAAAATCATGAATCCCACTGTGTATCCTGTAGCACTTAACCCTTTTTTTCAAAAATAGACTTGATTTTTTTAGAGTAGTTTTAGTAGGTTCATAGTAAGATTGAGCCGTTAGTCTGCAGTTCCCATATACTCTCTGTCCCCCGCGCCATAACCTCCCCCACTGTCAGGCACCAGAGTGGTACATTTGTTACAGTCCGTGAACCTATGCTGGCCCTTCGTTATTACTCAGAGATCATAGTTGACATTAGGGTTCACTCTTAGGTTTTGGTAAATGTATAATGACATATATCCACCACTGTAGTATCATTCAGAGTAATTCCACTACGCAAAAGTCCTCTGTGATCCGCCTGATCCCTTCCACCCCCCAACCACTGGCAACCACTAATCTGTTTACTGTCTCTATAGTTTTGCCTTTTTCAGAATGTTATGTAGTTGGTATCATATAGTATGAGGCATTTGTAGGTTTTTGTGTAGACATAAGTTTTTGGTGCGTTTGGGTAAATGCCAAGGAGCATGATTGCTGGATTGTATCTTAAGAGTATGTTTAGTTTTGTAAGAAACTGGCAAACTGTCTTCCCAAGTGGCTATACCATTTTGCATGCCCATCAGCAATGAGTGAGAGTTCCTGCTGCTCCACGTCCTTGACAGCTTTTAGCCTTGTCAGTGTTTGGGATTTTGGCCATTCTAATAGGTGCGTAATAGCTTATTTTTTTAAGTACTTGCTTAATGGCATATGACTTCAGATGCTTACTGCATTCTTCGGTGAGGTGTCTGTTCAAGTCTTTGGCCCATTTTTTAAGCAGGTTGTCCATTTTTTTTTAATTGTCGGTTTAAGATTGTTTTGCATATTTTAAAGGTTTTATTTATTTATTTATTTGACAGAGAGAGACAGCGAGAGCAGGAACACAAGCGGGGGAGTGGGGGAGGGAGAAGCAGGCGCCCCCTGTGGAGCAGGAAGACTGATGAGGGACTTGATCGCAGGACCCAGGGATCATGACCTGAGCTGAAGGCAGTCACTTAACCAACTGAGCCACCCAGGCGCCCCTGTTTTGCATATTTTAGATAACAGTTCATATCAGATCTCTCCTTTGCAAATATATTTTTTTCCCCAATCTGTAGCTTGTTTTCTCATTCTCTTGGCATTGTCTTTTGTAGAGCAGCGGTTTTAATTTTAATGAAGCCCTGGTCTTGGCAGGAAAGCTTCAAGTTTCTCCCCATTAAATATGATGGTAGATGTTGTTATCAAGTTGAGGAGGTTCCCCTCCATTCCTACTTTGCTGAGGGTTGTCATCATGAATAGGTATTGGATCTTGTCAAATGCTTTTCTGCATTTCTTGGTATGATCACATGATTTTTCTTCTTTAGCTTGTTGATGTAATGGATTGCATTAATTGACTTTGGAAAGTTGAACCAACCTTCCATATCTGTAATATATCCCACTTGGTCGTGGTGCATAATTGTTTTTATACATTGTTGGATTCAGTTTGCTAATAGTTTGTTGAGGATTTTTGCATCTTTGTTCATGGGAGATATTGGTCTTTAATTTTCTTTTTCCGTAATGTCTTTGTCTGATTTTTGCATTAGTAGGGTAATGCCTCATAGGATGAGTTAGGAATTACTCCCTCTGCATCTGTCTTCTGGAAGGGATTGTAGAGAATTGGTATAATTTCTTACTTAAATGTTGAGTAGAATTCACCATGAACCCATTTGGGCCTAGTGCTTTCCCTTTTGGAAGGTTATTAATTATTGATTCCATTTTTTAAATAGATAAGGCCTATTCAAATTGTCTGTTTTTTCTTGTGTGTGTTCTGCCAGTGTGTCTTTTCAAAGAATTGATCCATTTAATCTGGGTTATTAAATTTTTGCAAGCATGGAGTTACTTACCACTTCCTTTATTATCCTTTTAATGTTCATGGGATCTATAATGAAGTTAGTATGTATAAACTGATATTAGTCATTTGTGTCTTCTCTTTTTTTCTTGTCCTGGCTAGGGGTTTATCAATTTTATTGATCTCTTCAAAGAACTAGCTTTTGGTTTCATTGATTATTGGCTTTCTGTTCTCAGTTTCACTGATTTTTTGTTTTGTTTTGTTTTAAGATTTTGTTCTTAAGTAATCTCTACACCCGACGTGGGGCTCGAACACAACCCCGAGATCAAGAGTTGCATGCTCTTCTGACTGAGCCAGCTAGGCACACCTCAATTTCATTGGTTTCTGCTCTTTTATTTCTTTTCTTCTGTTTATGTTGAATTTAATTTGCTCCTCTTTTTCTAGTTTCCTACAGTGGAAACTTACTGATTTTAGATGTTTCTTCTTTTCTAATGTATGCATTCAATGCTGTAAATTTCCCTCTGAGCACTGCTTTGTTTCATCCTACAAGTTTTGATAAGTTGTGTTTTCATTTTCATGTAGTTCAGAATATTGTGTAACTTTTCTTGATTGCTTATTTGACCCATGTGTTATTTAGAAGTGTGGTGTTTAATTGCCAAATATTTTGCAATTTTCCAGCCCTCTTTTTGATTTCTACTTAAATTCCATTGTGGTCTGAGAGCATACATTGTATGATTTATATTTTGCGTTTGTTTGAATGTGGCCCCAAGTGATGTTTATCTTGGTGAGTGTTCCATGTAAGCTTGAGAAGAATGTGTATTACCAGTTGTTGGATGAAATAGTCTATTGAGGTTAATTCTGTCTAGATGATTGATGGTACTGTTGAGTTTAGCTATGTCCTTAATGATTTTTTTTGCTGGCTAGGTCTCTCCATATCTGATAGAGAGGTATTGAAGTCTCCAGCTATTATTGGATTTATTTCTTCCTCCTTGCAGTTCTATCAGTTTTGCCTCTCATATTTTGACACTTTGTTGTTAGTTACATACACATTAAGAGTTACTGTGTTTTCTTGGAGAAGTGACTACTTTATGTAATTATGTAATGCCCTTCTTTATCCATGATAACTTTCCTTACTCTGAAGTCCGCTGTGTCTGAAATTAATATAATTACTCCAGCTTTCTTTTTCATTTAGATATATAAACCTTTATATTAGTTTCAGATATACAATGTAATGATTTAATATTTGTATATATTGCAAAATGAGCACCACAATAAGTCTAGTTAGTATCCATCCATATATAGTTATAATTTTTTTTCCAGCTTGTTTTTGATTAGTGTTAGCATGATATATCTTCCTGCCTCCCTTTCCTTTTCATCTATGTATGTCTTTATATTTAAAGAGGATTTCTTAAATGAAGGGGGGGAAATTGGAGGGGGAGACAAACCATGAGAGGCTATGGACTCTGAGAAACAAACTGAGGGTTCTAGAGGGGAGGGGGTGGGGGGAATGGGTTAGCCTGGTGATGGGTATTAAAGAGGGCATGTTCTGCGTGGAGCACTGGGTGTTATGCACAAACAATGAATCATGGATCACTACATCAAAAACTAATGATGTGATGTATGGTGATTAACATAACATAATAAAAAAAATAAAGAGGATTTTTTGTAGACAACCTGTAGTTGGGCCTTGTTTTTTAATCCAGTCTAATCAGTCTTTTAATAAGGTGTTTTTAGACCATCGATATCTTAAAGTGATTGTTGCTATAGTCTGATTAGTATCTGTCATATTTGTTACTTCTATTTCTTGCCCCTTTGTTTCTAATTTTGTCTCCTGGTCTTTGAATGTGTTTTGTGTTGTTTTTTTAAGATTTTATTTATTAGAGAGAGTGTGCATGCACATGAGCAGGGGGAGGGAGGGGCAGAGGGAGAGGGAAAAGCACAATCCCAAGACCCCAAGATCACGACCTGGACTACCCAGGCACCCCCGCCTTTTGTGGTTTTAATGGAGCATTTTATGATTCCATTTTCTATTGTATCATATCAGTGATACTTTTAAATTTTACTTTTTTTAGTGATTGCCCTAGATTTTGCAATATACATTTACAATTAACCCAAATTCACTTTTTTTTAAGTTCTTTTTCTTTTTTTTTTGCCCAAGTAGGCTCCATGCTGGGCGTGGCTTGAACTCAGTGTGGGGCTTGAACTCAGAACCCTGAGATCAAGACCTGAGCCGATATAACCAACAGAGCCACATAGACACCCCTAAAGATTTTAAGTAATCTCTACACCCACTGTGGGCCTCGAACTTACAGCCCTGAGACCAAGAATTGCACGCACTACCAACTGAGCCAGCCAGGCACCCCCAAATCCACTTTTAAATAACACCAGACTGTTTCACAGGCATTGCAAGTACCTTGAAATAACCATGTATTTCTTTTCCTTTTTTTTTTTTAAGATTGTATTTATTTATTTGACAGAGAGAGAGACACAGTGAGAGAGGGAACACAAGCAGGGGGAGTGGAAGAGGGAGAAGCAGGCTTCCCGCGGAGCAGGGAGCTGGATGTGGGGCTCGATCCCAGGACCCTGGAACCATGACCTGAGCTGAAGGCAGATGCTCAATGACTGAGCCACCCAGGCATCCCAAAATAACCATGTATTTCTGATTCTTTCTTCCCATCCCTTATCATTCATTTCACTCATATATAAGCTATAAGCATTGAATACAATTTTTGCTGCTATTATTTTGGACAGACTGTTACATCAATTAATAAGTGAAAGGAAAAATATGTTTTAATTTTGTCTTCCCTTATTCCTTCTTTAACGTAGAATTCCTTTATTTATGTAGATCTAGGTTTCTGACCTTGCATCATTGTCCTCCCTTCACTTTTAACACTTCTCACAAGGCAGGGCTACTGGCAGCAAGTTCTCCAACTTTTGTTTTGAGAAAGTCTTCATTTCTCCACTTTTGAAGGATACTTTGGTGGGATACAGAATTCTAGGTTTGTGGGTTTTTTTTTTTTTTTTCCCACATTGACATAAAATGAACGCACCTTCTAGAATTTCTAAAAGGAAGAGAATTTTATTGGAGTCCAGGTTAGGACAGCTGCCCAGGATATGCAGTCTTTACAAAGCAGAGGGTGCTCTGTCAAAGGAACGTTTGGTGCAGGTTATTTACATTTTCTTGTATAAAAAGTTACAAGTCATTAGACAAAGGACATTTCAGAAAGTTGCTGACCTTAAGTTTCTAGTATATTCAGAGCTGTCGGACTTTAATCCTGTGGGAACCAGGGAAGTTTCTTCCTTTTAATTTTGGTTCAGAATGGTCTTTGGGGGTGGTTTTCCTTTTTTTTTTTTTTTAAGATTTTATTTATTTGACAGAGAGCGAGCACAAGCAGGGGGAGCGGCAGGCAAAGGGAGAGGGAGAAGCAGGCTTCCGGCAAGCAGGGAGCCCGATGCGGGGCTCGATCCCAGGACCCCGAGATCATGACCTGAGCCGAAGGCAGAAGCTTAACCGACTGAGCCACCCAGGTGCCCCTGGGTTTGTTTTCTTTAACAAAGCAGATGTACAGCATGTGTGAGGGCAGAAGTAGACCCTGCTTTGAGGTTTTGCCAAGTCATTTTGACGTTGGCAAATGGAAAGTATAGGGCCCAAGACATGAAGTTGAAAATTTCTTTCATCACTGTCAAGGCTGAGTTTTCCCTCTACCCGCTCCTTGCTGGTGTCGTTTCCGGGAGGGGTCAGGTGTAATTTTCATCTGTGCTCTTTGGTAGGTAAGGCATTCTTTCTTCTGGTTTCTTTCAAGGTTTTTTCTTTATCTTTGACTTTCTGCAGTTTGAATATGATATGCCTTCTTGCTTTTTCCCTTGCTGCATAATTTTTTGTTCAAAGTTGGGCATGACGTGTTAGGTAGTAGAAACTGAAGCAAGGAGGCATTTTATGTGTACCCAGCTAAGAGGCTCTTTGTTGTAGCTGCAGGTATCAGACACTTGAGTTTCTTCTAGTGTCTCTGTTTTTGTCTTCCCTGTTGTCTCTGAGTTTCCCTAGAAATTCTTTCTTGGAGTCTGCCTCTGGCACAGAACTGCGGCCCTGTTGATGTGGTGGTAAGGTCTTGAGGGTGGGGGAGAAGCATTCTCTAAACCTATGATTGAATCTCGGGTGTTGTATTGGGCCAGAATTCCCGGGCTGCAACTTTCAGAAGAGTTTCTTAGCCTTTTTATTTTTCCTTCCCCTGTGTGAGAGAGGAAGGGTGGGGGGGGGGGGGTGCGGGGCTGGAGTGTGCTCATTGCCCTTCTTCCAAGCCAGAGAAGGCTCTGGTAAAGTAGTTTCCTTGCTGTGGAGAAAGTTATGCTCAGGGCTGATGCAGAATGGTTACTTTTCCCCTCTCCCTGCTCCAAGCACCAGGTTATGTGTGATCTCTGACCTTCACTGTGAGTACCTGTGGGACTCCTGGAGGTAAAACTCATGAATGTGTTTTATTTCTCAAACCGGTCCACACTGAGCCTCCAGCAAATCACCAGTTAAGTTTAAGTGTTCCTGCCAGTATTGGCTCCAGAGGCTTCTGTTCCCAGTAAGCTGTGACGGTAGAATGCAGCAAGAAGGAATTAGTAAGTCTGTGCCTTAATAAATAGATCAATAAATAAGGGCAGGCTCTTGTTTATAGTTAGGATGCTAAGTGCTGACTGGTAGATGTGGGAGGGCTGCTGGAATTGAAAAGTCATATTGCAGCCAGAGTCTCCCAATTCTGCATGAGCCAAGAAGTGTCAGAAGGTGCCAATGAGAAGGGGATAGGGGAGGGGAGGGGATTTAGATGAAAAAAGAATAAAGGCTAACACAGAGAAATGGGAGTAAGTCCCAAGGAGCTTAAGGGGGCTCCCACTAATGATAATGGGTCCAGTTGAACACCATAGCTCCCATATCTTGTGACTTGCCCCCATTTTTATTTCAAGCTTTTTCTTACTTTCTGGTGTAACTAGATGATCCGGTCTGATCTTGTACCCCAGCATTGGTGTCAGCCATTTCTCTGAAGATCCCTTGAAGAAAAAAACGTACTTCAAAATTTTAATTGTATGTTTGAAAGTTTTATGGAATTTTCAAACACAAGTAGAGAAATTAAAATGAGTCTGTCATTTCAACAACTGTGAACTTTCTTCTGTTAATTTTTCTTTTTTTTTTTTTTTAAAGATTTTATTTATTTATTCATGAGAGACAGAGGAGGGGGGAGAGAGAGAGAGAGAGAGAAGCAGAGGGAGAAGCAGGCTTCCCGCTGAGCAGGGAGCCTGATGCAGGGTTTGATCCCAGGACCCTGGGATCATGACCTGAGCCGAAGGCAGACGCTTAACCATCTGAGCCACCCAGGCGCCCTACTGTTAATTTTTCTTAAAAATCAGGGCAGTATTTAAGAGAGAAGGATGGTAGAAGTTGAGAAATACAGAAATGGAAACCCCTGTTAAGATAGAAAGTTCATGTTCAGTGAGTCCCCAGTACTCTGGAAGGTCTTCTGTCTCCTTTCTGTGGGTTGGGTATTTGAGGAAACAAGTGGAAATAAACGTTTTTCTAAGGCATCTCATTGTTCTACTTGACCTTACTCTCCTGCAAGCCCCAACATGTCACATAAGCTTTAGGTCCGTGTGGACTAAATTGCGGCCTCCCTCCTGCCAGCTTACTGGGAGGAGAGCCTTCTCCCTGCCTGGAGGGGTGGTTTGCTGGGATCATGTTGCCTGGGCGCGCCCACGCCTCCCTGTCCTCGGGCTTACCAGGTGCCTTGCTGAACACCAAGTCCCACCGGCTCAGGCTCACAGTGTGAATTCAACTAACGGGCACAGGAGCTATGGTTGGAAGGAAGATGACAGAGGAATTATACTGGATTAATAGAAAATTCAGTTTGTAAAATTATAAATTCGGAATTAAAAGATGTATTTAAACTCCGTTTCTTTTCTAAAGCATTGGCAAATTCGTATTTGAAAATTCAGGATGTGAAAATGAAATCCACATTGAGGACACCTATAAAAGGAATAAACAGCTTCTGGTTTTTGTTAGGCGATACCCCAGACAAATGTTTATTTATTTAGAGAAATGTTTAAATTGGTAACACAACATATGAATTTTGCGGTGCCATTTCTGAAAGACCATAGCTTGTCACTGAACTCAGATAAACATTTTGTGTCACTTAACAAAGACTCTCTCTTTGACCAAACTTGAGCCAGGTGCCTCTGAGCCCTCTTCTTTTTTTTTTTTTCTTTTTTTAAAGATTTTTTTTTTATTTATTTATTGAGAGAGAGAGAATGGTAGAGAGAGAGCATGAGAGGGAGGAAGGTCAGAGGGAGAAGCCGACTCCCTGCTGAGCAGGGAGCCAGATGCGGGACTCGATCCCAGGACTCCGGGATCATGACCTGAGCTGAGGGTAGTCGCTCAACCAACTGAGCCACCCAGGCACCCCCTGAGCCCTCTTCTTGACTAGACCTCAGCCGTGACCTATAAAAAGATTGCGGATTCTCAGGGCGCCTAGGTGGCTCAGTCGTTAAGCGCCTGCCTTCGGCTCAGGTCATGGTCCCAGGGTCCTGGGATGGAGCTCCGCGTCGGGCTCCCTCCTCGGAAGCCCGCTCCTCCCTCTCCCACTCCCCCTGCTTGTGTTTCCTCTCTCGCTGTGTCTCTTTCTGTCAAATAAATAAATAAAATCTTAAAAAAAAAAAGATTGCAGATTCTCCACACAAATGATTTTGTTCGCCCCCCACCCCTAAGAGACTTGAACAAACACCAGCAGAGCTTCTGCCAGCTCAAGGGCCTTATCCCTAGGATTAGACTACAGCCCTCCTAAAATGCTTGCCTGGGGAAGTACAACACGGTTAGGAGAACTGTTTGTCCAGGGAAAGCCTGGTGATAAGCACATAGGTCCGTGAACCCCCTCTTCTAGCAGTTACTTTGGAAAGCTTGCAATTATAAATCCTTTCTCTGTGCCTTTGAAGTGTACAGCTTCTACCGCCCAGAACTGCCATCTCAAGGACCTGAGAACCACAGACATGCAGGGAGGGAATTCTTGGTCTCACCCCCCCAGCGGGGTGGCTGCCTTGCTCTGACTTGCACACTGCCCTCTGTCTGTTCCTCTTCCGCCTAAGTGCTCATTAACAACACAAATGGCCTAGTCTGGTTAACCAACAGCCATCACGTCGAGGTTTTGTAGATTTCTGCTTCTTAAGGCCCCCGATGTTTCCCAGGGTTCCCCTCCTTCCCTGAAAACGCCCAGCCACCTCTGCACAAGTAGAAGTTGAGCTCAGTTCACACTGGATCCTCTTCCTCATCGCAGTGGTTACTGATTGAAACCTCTCCTTATCACTTTGGTGTCTGGCTTTGTTTGTCCTGGATATGCTCCACTGCTTGGGACAGAATCGTGCCCCATCTGTACCTTTCTTCTATATGTAGACCTTTAATTTTTTTTTTTAAGGCCTTTTAAATAGCAGTACATTTTTCATCAAAACCAAAGGGCTCTCTGACTGTTCTACAAATCTCAGAAGCCTAGAAGGGAACTTCGACTTCTCACTTGTTCATTGCAGCTGTTGCTTAGAATGTGGAAGGGATTAAAGTCCACGCTCAAGTCTTGAAGGCAGTGGGTGGAGATGGAAGGGAAATAACTTGAGGCCTGCTGGCACGCACTGGAGGCTCACTGGAGCCTCACTGGGCTAGTCCTGACTCCAGGGCCCTAAGCCTCCTGTGGCTGCAAGTGTGCGCTGCTGGTGGGCAGGTCTGTCCCGCCTCATCCCACCTCGCCCCCCCACCTCCAGTTCCCTTACAGTACTGAGCAACAGTTCCTCAGGAAAGAAGCATTATAGCCCAGTTTTTGTGGGAGTTTATAGATCCACAGAGACAGAAGGATCAAGAGAAATCCATAAGCAAAAGAAAAAGAACTTTGTTAAAAACTTAGAAACTGACTTCCTTTCTTATCAGTGTGAACCTCCTTTCAGATCTACATCTTGTTGAGAAGAACTTACACTTTAATTGCTTTTCAAATGTGTATTATGCTTTTGTTTACACATGTGTACACCAGCTTCCCTCCCTGCGTGTCCTAAAGTAATTTTTGAATGGATGGCTGGGGTCTAGGGGGAGGGATCTTAGGTTGAAGTCAAGTATCAAAAATGACCATAAGGAGAGCACTTGTGATGAGCACTGGGTGTTGTATGTAAGTGACAAATCACTGAATTCTATTCCTGAAATCAGTATTACACTATATTTTAAGTAACTAGAATTTACATAAAAACTTGAAGCAACAACAACAAAATGCACCCATAAACTGAAGTGTTACAAACTAAGGTGAGGCATGCACCTGGATTCTGGTAGATGGAAACCTTTTCCTGTGTGAAGATTTTTAAAGAAACAGTAAAGTCCTAGTACAAAAGAAAAAAGACAAAAAACATAAAGAATTTATTTATTTTTATTTTATTTTATTTAAGATTTTACTTATTTATTAGAGAGAGAGAGAGCACATGAGAGGGGGGAGGGTCAGAGGGAGAAGCAGACTCCCCACTGAGCAGGGAGCCCGATGTGGGACCCGATCCAGGGACTCCAGGATCATGATCCGAGCCGAAGGCAGTCGCCCAACCAACCAAGCCACCCAGGCACCCAAAACATAAAGACTTTAAAGCCTACTGTATAGTAATTTATCATTCCAGACTGTGTTTCTGTGGGAGGGACGAATCACCTCAGACAGGAAGAAAGGCCAATCCCAGATGCCTCCCTAGGACTTAGAGTGCCCAGGCCGCCAGCCACGGGCACGCAGGTTGGGTTCCTGGGAGTTGGAGAGCCTGGAGGAAGAAGTGTGGTGACGGCCTTACGTGTCCTTTGTGTCTTTTGTCAGAGAAAGTGAGTATGGAGCATGCTACGGAGATGGACAATGTGAAATCCTTGGTTCACAGACTGTTCACAGCTTTGCACTTAGAAGAGTTTCAGAAAAAGAGAGAGCACCACTTGCTGGAGAGGATTGACCACCTGAAGGGACAGCTGCAGCCCCTTGAACAGGTTAGGAAGCGACACCGTTGGGTCTGCCTGAAAGTAATACTGTTGACTGAGCACTTGCTAAGTGAATGTTTCTGTGAGTGCTCTACCTAGGCTCGTTTTCTCCTTCAGTCCTCACGATGAGCCTGTGCGTTTGGTACCGTTACCTTTGTCATCCTTCAGGTGGGGAAGCAGAGACAGTGAAGGTGCATGGGTAGCGCCTGGCGGCCCAGCCCGAGCTGCCATCTTGAACTGGTGCGGTGCCGCCCCTCCTCCGCCACTGGCCGCAGCGTCTCGCTGACTTGAGGAGCAGATGAGCCCGTCGCACTGGCTGCAGGATTCCTGGTCCCTTTTTTAGAGAATAGGCCCATGGCCCCAGCTCTGCTTACCAGATGGCCAGCTGGGAAGTTGGCCATGGCTTCCTAGCATCCGAAGTTAATCATTGATGGAGGAAAAAAATTGGAACTTTTTTGGGGAGGCGGGGTTGGAGTTTGTTTTATTTATTTACTTAAAGATTTTATTTATTTATTTGACAGAGAAAGAGACACAGCAAGAGAGGGAACACAAGCAGGGGGAGTGGGAGAGGGAGAAGCAGGCCTCCCGCTGAGCAGGGAGCCCGACGTCGGGGGTCTGGATCCCGGGACCCTGGGATCATGAACTGAGCCGAAGGCAGATGCTTAACGACTGAGCCACCCAGGCTCCCCATGTTTGTTTTAATTTAAGGGGAAAAAACGGCATCTTTGAAACCTCTGAACCCATTTGTGACTTTTAAAAATGGATGGGTGTCTTTTGCGTATCTTTGTATCTGAATAGGAAGTTTCTGGAAATAAAAGAAACTTTTAATAGTATCCTCTGAGGATACTTAGGAGATGGTAGAGTGAGGGACTTTTAAATTTTATTTGTTGGATTGTGTATCCACATTTTTGTTTTTTGCTTTTTAAAAAGTTGGCAATATACCGACTCGCATTAAGACTTGAAAATCTGGAAAGGTGCCAATGGAAAGTTCTCCTCCACCTACCATATCCTAACACGCATGGATCACGTTAGATTTTCTTCGTCTGCATACACACAAGTACAAATAGGTTATTTTGTTCCCTTTTTCCGAAAAGGGCATACACCATTACGTACTATTCTCCCCTTTTTTCACCAACCATGTATCCTGGAGGGATCTAAACATTGGTATGTGGTGTCCTCACTACTGCTGCATAAGAGCTTGGTAGATATATGCACAAGTGTCAGTCTTTTACTCTTGAGAATCTGTAATGAACCGTGTGTGAGCAAGGATACCTATGGGGCGCATTCCTAGAAGTGCAGTTGCTGGGGCAAAGAAAATAGGCACGTAATTTTAGGTTTCAGAGGACAGCCTCTTGAGTTTTTCATTGTATACCTTTCTATACTATTTAATTTCTATACTCTTTAATTTTTTCTATACTATTTAATTTTTCTATACTACTTAATTTTTTCCCCCACAAGCAGGTATTACCTTTATAATTTATAATTTATATGACTCACTTAATGAACTGATTTGGAAATTAGTGATCACTCGTGAATGTGTCTGTTTCATAACTTGTCCCTAAATCAGACCTCGTTAAAATAATGCAGATAGGTATTATTTTACTTTTGTTCCTTCTTTTCTTTCCCCGTGAGTTGGTAGCCTGTAAGCTGAACCAGGCTGTTTTTGCCTCTCAGATAAAAGCTGGCATCGAAGCTCGCTCAGAAGCCAAAACCAGCGGACTTCTGTGGGCCGGATTAGCACTGCTGTCTGTTCAGGGCGGGGCACTGGCCTGGCTCACTTGGTGGGTGTACTCCTGGGATATTATGGAACCAGTGACGTACTTCATCACATTTGCAAATTCCATGGTCTTTTTTGCATACTTTATCGTCACTCGACAGGTAAGTAGTTTGTTAGGAAAATGGGAAGTTGGAACATGTTTTGCAAATAATTCCTTATCCAACTGAAGTAATGAGCAATAAAGCTATTTTCATTTTTATTTTTATTTTTTATTTTATTTTTTTTAAGATTTTATTTATTTGACAGAGAGAGACACAGCGAGAGCAGGAACACAAGCAGGGGGAGTGGGAGAGGGAGAAGCAGATTTCCCGCGGAGCAGGGAGCCCGATGTGGGGCTGGATCCCAGGACCCTGGGATCATGACCTGAGCCGAAGGCAGACGCTTAATGACTGAGCCACCCAGGCGCCCAAAGCCTTTTTTATTTACTGAATTGCTCTCTGGGTTTTTATAAGCTGATAAATGTTGCTGTTATTTTTCATGAGGATATAGATTTATATACAGCACAGCAAAACTTTAACCTCTATAGCGAAATAAATAGTATAGCTCATAAATTTCTCCATGGAGATAAACACATCAAATTTTGTTCTGTGTCTTTATAAATAAAATTGAATATGTATTGCAAAAACACTCAATAACTTTAGCTTCATTGCATGATTATTGTGCCCAAACAGTTTTGTTTTGCTCCTTTCTATCAAGAATATGTGTGATTTCTCTTCCCAGCTTGCTTGCTTTCGAAAGCAGCAGCTGATCTCACGCAAGATGAAATGTTTTACTTGTGTTGCCTTCTGCTTGCTCTGCTGGCCACTGCAAATATTTTACTCATCTGCCTGCTTTTGCTTTAGTGTTGCTAAGCAAGTGTCTTTCTTGCAGAGACATTATGTTCATTTAAAACATGTTCTTTTTTTTATTTTTTCCTTTTAGGATTATACTTACGCAGCTGTTAAGAGTAGGCAGTTTCTTCACTTCTTCCATAAGAAATCAAAGAAACAGCATTTTGATGTGGTGCAGTACAACAAGTTAAAAGAAGATCTTGCTAAGGTACTGTATTGAAAATACGACATCTTATAACTGCCCGTTGGGGATTATCTGGGAGCCAGAACATAGTATCGGGGAAATCCCTAAGTTAAATCTTGGTCCTCGATAGACTTCTGTGTACTGTGCTTTGCTCAGTGAAACAGTTGACATGTGTGATGCTAATTTCATATTATACAGTTTTGTTTTTGACTCCCGTGTTCTACATGGGGATATCTTTTGTATGGGGGGAAATGTCTTAAATGACTTCGAGATAATAAAATAATAGTTTTCAGTAGCAGTCTTATTTCTTTTCACTCTCTGAGTATGTGTTTTTAAAGAAAACAGTCCAATATCAAGCTCAACTTTTTTCTTTTTTTATTTTTAGAGCAGGGGCAGGGCAGAGGGAAAGAATCTTAAGCAGGCTCCGTGTCCAGCACAGAACTTGACACAGGGCTTGATCTCACAACCCTAAGATCATGACCTGAGCAGAAATCAAGAGTTGGAAGCTCAACTGACTGAGCCACCCAGGCACCCCTGAAGCTCAACTTTTAAGAACATGAAAGGGGTGCCTGGGTGGCTCAGTTGTTAAGCGTCTGCCTTTGGCTCAGGTCATGATCTCAGGGTCCCGGGATCGAGCCCCACATCGGGCTCCCTGCTCAGCAGGAAGCCTGCTTCTCCCTCCCCCACTCCCCCTGCTTGTGTTCCTGCTCTCTCTGTCAAATAAATAAATAAAATCTTAAAAAAAAAAGAGAGAGAGAGAACATAAAAGAAAGTAGACTTTTAGGAAGGTGACCACCGATAACACATTTTAAGCTTTTAAAGGCATTTATAAGTTTCTTCTCCTTAAAAATGAAAGAGTCATTGTATGGTATTCCTCCTTTCATCTTTTCCATCTTTCCAGTGAGAAAACAGAGGTGCTTAGTTACTTGCCCAGGTAGTACACTGTTTCAAGGTGGGGAAACGAGGCTATGAACCCAACAGCCTGACTCCGGAGCCTCCGCTCTGAAGGTCTTCCACACAATCTGTGTCTGAGGTGGCTTCTACTCTGGCCTCCCAGTGGACTCAGTAGCTTTGTTAGATGGTAGCTTCTCAACACATTAACTTGATTTTTAATTTTTCTTAGTAATTTTAAAAGAAAAACGTTTTGGTAAAAATCTCTTCCATTGCTTAATGCATGCTCCTTTAATAGCCAGTATTCATAATATCTCTTGTTGCCTGTATCTTCTAAACTACCCATTTCTCAAATTAAAAAAAATAAGCTATTACTAGAATTAAATTTGTAATCCAAGAATTGGGGATGATAAACCCTTAACAATTTTTAAATTTTTTCTATAAAATCACTACTTCGGAAAAATATAATGATTTTATTTTTAGTTAGTGGGTACTCTTACCTTCGAATGATCTAATCTAAGAAGGCTAAGGGATGGATGTTCTTCCAACTAGTTCATAACACTGGGCATTGAAGATTTAAAGTAGCACCTGTGGGGGCGCCTGGGTGGCTCAGTCGGTTGAGCATCTGCCTTCAGCTCAGGTCATGATCCCAGTGTCCTGGGATCGAACCCCGCATCGGGCTCCTTGCTCACCCCGGAGCCTGCTTCTCCCTCTCCCTGCTGCTCCCCCTGCTTGTGCTCTCTCTCTATCAAATAAATAAATAATATCTTTAAAAAAAATAGCACCTGTGAAGTATTTTTTTTAAGGTAATAATGTTGAGGAAGAAGGGAGACTGATAGGTCACAGAGTGTTTTTCTTTTCAAATAAGAACTAGAAAAACCATTATAAAGGGGACAGCGAACACAGCAAGAACTTGAAGCATATATTAGAAGCCTTAAACTCTTCTTTTCAAAAAGGATCCCTATTCATCGAAATACTGTAGGCATTTGCCATTAGTAGTTTAAATATGTTTATTAACCTAAGGATACATTAAATTTATAGAATTCCTCTCGTGCAGTAACGCTGTTTCTCATTCTCTCTGATCATGTACTTTTTTCTTTTTCCCATTGACAGGCCACGGAATCCCTGAAACAGGTGCGCCACTCTCTCTGTTATGCAAGGAGAGGAGCTCAATGAAAAGAATTAATCTTACGTTTTTTGAATGTCATTGAATTTTTCCAGTATGTGTTGATTCTGCAACTTAGAAACTGGAACTTTTTGAGTCCCATAGTTCCTTTGAATTTGATCGTTTCAGTCTCTTTTGTTAATTAAAAAAAATGCTTGCAAAAACACAGGTATTCTTTGAAGTTCTCACTTGAGATTTTTGGTTTGTGGATTCACACGACTTGTCCAGGATTAATGCCGGGAGGAGCTTGGACGCGTGCATCCAAGTCAGAGCAGCTGTGGTTTGGCACTTGAGCTAAGAGTCCTCGTCTGCCAACGTTGTGTTCATTCCCCCGCAAAGGGGGAGTGGTCAGCACCCGTGGCATTCACTCTCATTCTTAGGCTTCCCTTACGGTTGTCTTGTAATTGATTTATTTTGAAATACATGACAGTTAGAAGACCTTTATCATTAAACATAGCTAAAATTATGATAAAATGTCATTTGAAATGTTTCATCTTAACTAGTACTCACTGAGACAGATACTGTTTATATGTCAAGTACTGATACATTATTTGTAATCCTATAATGCTATGAGATTAGCTATTTTTAATCCCAGTTTAATAATAAGGAAATGGAGGCATGGAGAGGCTAGTTGGCCCAAGTGCACAGAGCCAGATTTCAGCACCTACTCATAGTAGATGATAAATCTTTGTGCATTACAACTAATGGTTTTTAGTCCATTGTCCAGGATTTCACGGCCTGTGGGCCAGAAAGGGTAATGGTGATCCCCTGATATTAGAGATTTGCTATTAAAAAAAAACACCCCAAAGCCCCCAGTGTTTTCAGAGTTTATCTTTCAGTCAAATCAGATTCAAACTTCCTTCACCTGAACTGGAACAGCATACAGTGACCACTTGCTGTTTGTGTCAGTGTCTCTGCAACATGGAGATTTTGAATTACTTCCATTTTGGTGTCTTATTACTAAGCTAAGAATATGCACTAGTATGTTTTTATAATGAATATCACCAGGTTAAGCATTATGCCGAGTCCTTAGGACATGTTCTGCCGCCTTTGAACTCTATTCCCAGGGAGAGACAAGACATCAGTACGATCAAAGTTAAGAGAACAGCTTGGGAAGGGTGGGCCTTGCCTTTGGGGTGGAATTTGGAAAGAGGGGCAAGCATCGCAGGCAGGGATCTAACATGGGAGGGGTGGGGGGTCCTGAACTGGGTCTTGGCTCTGTATTGGTGGAATATTTCTCCAGAGGATACACAATGAAAAGGAGTAGATATCTTTTTTTAAATTTTTTTTATTGTTATATTAATCACCATACATTACATCATTAGTTTTTGCTGTAGTGTTCCATGATTCATTGTTTGTGCATAACACCCAGTGCTCCACACAGAACGTGCCCTCTTTAATACCCATCACCAGGCTAACCCATCCCCCCACCCCCCCTCCCCTCTAGAACCCTCAGTTTGTTTTTCAGAGTCTATCGTCTCTCATGGTTCGTCTCCCCCTGCAACTTATTCCCCTTCATTCTTCCCCTCCTGCTATCTTCTTCTTTTTTTTTTTCTTAACATATGTTGCATTATTTGTTTCAGAGGTACAGATCTGTGACTCAACAGTCTTGCACAATTCATAGCACTCACCATAGCACATACCCTCCCCAATGTCTATCACCCAGCCACCCCATCCCTCCCACCCCCCACCACTCCAGCAACCCTCAGTTTGTTTCCTGAGATTAAGAATTCCTCATATCAGTGAGGTCATATGGTACATGTCTTTCTCTGATTGACTTATTTCACTCAGCATAACACCCTCCTGTTCCATCCACATCGTTGCAAATGGCAAGATCTCATTCCTTTTCATGGCTGCATAATATTCCGTTGTGTATATATACCACATCTTCTTTATCCATTCATCTGTCGATGGACATCTTGGCTCTTTCCACAGTTTGGCTATTGTGGACATTGCTGCTATAAACATTGGGGTGCACATACCCCTTCGGATCCCTACATTTGTATCTTTGTGGTAAATACCCAGTAGTGCAATTGCTGGATCGTATGGTAGCTCTATTTTCAACTGTTTGAGGAACCTCCATACTGTTTTCCAGAGTGGTTGCACCAGCTTGCATTCCCACCAACAGTGTAGGAGGGTTTCCAAAAGGAGTAGATTTCTTGAAACAAGGTTGGACTGGGAGAATGGATTCAGATAATGGAATCAGGATTCTGGATTTAATATGGAAAACAGCAGAGTAGATCCAGCGTGGGCTAGAAAGTGTGTGCGCTTTAGGGTCAGGCAGGTTCTGCCACTTACCAGCTGGAGATACTAGGCAACGAATGTGACCTGTCCTCATTGAAAGAAGTATAAAATACCATTGACCTTATTGAGAGTGAAGTGAGATAAAATACTTTGAACATGCCTAATCTAAGCTGCTCTATAAATGTCACACCCGAATAGAAGTTCCAGGAGAACAGCAATTGTTGTTTGCTTTGCTCACTGATGCATCCATCCCAAGTGCCAGGAATAATGCCTGGCTCATGCTAGGTACCCAGGAAGATGGTGAAAGGCTTGTGGCATTTTCAGGTGTGGCACTGGGCAGAGTCTAGACTGGGAGAGTAGAAAGGTTGGCTTGTGAATCCTTGCAAGTAGTCCACGGGCAATCTGGGAAGATGGGGTAGACTAGAGCAGACATTGGCAAACTCATATATATATGCCTGCTTTTGTAAATGCAGTGTTCCCGGAAGTCGGCTGTTGTTCATTTACGTATTGCCTTCGGCTGTTTCTGCACCACAAGCAGCAGAGCTGACCAGTTACAGCAGAGACAGTGTGGCCGCAAAGCTTCACGTATTTACTCTCTGGCTTTTTACAGAAAAATTTGGATGACCCCTGAACGGGAATATGAAAGATAATTAGCAAAGAATACTATGTTTTTAGGGCTTCAGAAAATTTGTCATGTGAAAAACAAATTCTTAGAAAAGATAGCTTCCTTTGATTTGTATCTTCCTGCTTGAAGTAAAACAGAGTTTAATTCTTCAGATAAGGGACTGTGTGTAAGTCACCTTGTACTTTATGACTGGTGGAACTCATTTCTGAGTACCGAGGGGACAACTCAGTGATAAGAGGCAGGACACTCCAGCCTTTTTAATATTTAAACTGTAGTTTCTCTAAAGGAGACAAATGTCCCATTAATGTTTATGTTAAAACTTGCTGGATCAGTTAACTCGGAATATAAACAAAGTGTGCTCTTTCTACTCAGTTCCAAGTTGTAAGTCCAAACAGATTGGAACCAAAATTAAAGGAATCCAAACATTACATGTTAAATTTTATTACAAAAATATTGTCATTTAGAGACAATGGTTAAAATTCGGTTGTGTCCTGATTACTTCCATAGCTCAGATTTGATGGCATTTTGATACCCAGATAATGTCACCGCAGTTGGTGGGTTTGGTACCCACCGATCTCCCTGCATCTGAATAAGAGGATGTTACTCAGATGAACCCGTCAACTGATCACATTCAAGGGAAAAAGTGATTTTATTTTGCTTTTAGAGCTTTTTAATAACATTGGCTACTTTCTCTTAGGTAAGCAGAATTGTGTCACCGTTGCCTAGAGGGCCAGGCCAGTGTCCATGAGGTGAGCTGAGGAGCAGTTCTGTAGTCAGTAGCTCTGGAAGGTGGAGCCACAGTGGCGGCAGCGTGGTAGGCCCTGTCATGACCACACACAGAGGTACACACGTCCCGCTCACCGAGCATCTGGTTGGCACGCTCTTCGAGCCACACCTGAAAGCGTATGTGCAAATGACTGCTGTTTTTTTTTTTTTTTTAAGATTTTATTTATTTGAGAGAACATGAGGGGGAGCACGAGGGGGGAGGGAACAGCAGACTTTCTGCTGAGCAGGCCCACGAGGGGCCTTCGTGCAGGGGCTCGATCCCAGGACCCTGGGATCATGACCTGAGCCGAAGGCAGACGCTTAACCAACTGAGCCACCCAGGCGCCCCCAAAATGATTGCTTTTGAACTGGCAGGTCATAAGTTTCAGTCCTCAAAGCACAGACATTTTACCATCTTCAGCCTCTGGCAGGCTACTGACAAAGTTACTCCAGTTTTATAGATCATACGAGTAAGAATGGAATCTTGAAAGTAACATCTGTTATTCCATTAACACGGAGGCCCGTGAGTGGGACTGATGGCTGCCGGACAGGGTACAGTGACTTAGCGTGGAAGAGCGACGGATTCCGATTCGCGGGTGCTTAGCCCACCCTGAGAATTTAGCATGTTTTGTATTTCTTCCTCAGAATGCCCTACAGCAGTTCTTGAAGGCAATTTTTTAAAAGTTGGGTTTATTTGTTATTGAAGTGTAGTTGACCTACAGCACTAATGTTATATTAGTTTCAGGAGTACAGCACGGTGAGTCAGAAGTCTTGTGCATGAAGTGTTTTCCGTGATAAATCTAGCTGCTGTCTGTCACCACACAATACATGGTATTACGTATTATTAATTATATGTCCTGCGCTGTACATTTTGTTCCCATGTCTTAATTTATTTTGTAACTGGAGGTTTGTACCTTTTAATCCCCTTGCACCATTTTGCTCATCCCCTCGACCCTCCTGTCAGGCAACCAGCAGATGTTCCCTGGATCCGTGAGCTCGGTTTTTTGTTTTTGATTTCACATATAAATTAGATCATACAGCGTGTGTTTTTCTCTCTCTCATTTCACTCAGCATAATACCCTCTAGGTCCTTCCCTGTTGTTGCAGATGGCAAGATTTCGTCCTTTCTTACGGTTGAGTAATATTCCATTGTACATGTTATACAGGCGTACCTCAGGTACTGCGGATTCAGTTCCAAACCATCACAGTGACAGATATTGTAATAAAACAAGTCAAATGAATTTTTTGGTTTCCCGGTATATTAAGTTGTGTTTGCACTCTACTGTAGTCTGCTAAGAGTGCTGTGGCATTATGTCTAAAAAAGCAATGTTATAATTGAAAAAAATAAATATCGAAAAAAAAAAAGCAATGTACAGTTGACCCTTAACGACTCAGGGACTAGGGATGCCGCCCCCTGTGCAGTTGGAAATCTGTGTAACTTTTGACTCCCCTTAAACTTTAAAGATTAATTTATTTGAGAGAGTGTGCGCGTGCATGAGCGGGGGCGGGGGTGGTAGGCAGGAGCAGACTCCCCGTGGAGCAGAGAACCTGATTGGGGGGCTCCATCCCAGGACCCTGGGATCATGACCTGAGTTGAAGGCAGACCCACTGAGCCACCCAGGTGCCCCAACTCCCCCCTAAATTTAATGAATAGCCTACTGTTGACCAGAGCCTTAGTGATAACATAAAATGGTCAATTAACACCTACTTTGTATGTTATATGTATTATGTTACTGTATTCTTACAATAAATTAAGTTAAAGAGAACATTAAGGAAACCACAAGGAAAATACATTTATAGTACTGTACTTATCAAAATCATCTTCATGTAAGTGGATCTGTGCAGTTCAAACCTATGTTGTTCAAGGATGAGCTGTACCGACTTTTAAATAAAAAATGCTTCATTGATAAGTAAAATACTGTCTGAGCTTTCAGTGACTTGTTAGTCTTCTGTTGGAGGGATTTGCCTGATGGCTGCTGACTGATCAGGGTGCTGGTGGACGAAAGTCAGGGTGGCTGTGGCCATTTCTTTAAATAAGAAAATGACGGGGCACCTGGGTGGCTCGGTGGTTAAGCGTCTGCCTTCGGCTCAAGTCATCCCGGGGTCCTGGGATTGAGCCCCACATCGGGCTCTCTGCTCAGCAGGAAGCCTGCTTCTCCCTCTCCCGCTCCCTCTGCTTGTGTTCCCTCTCTCGCTGTGTCTCTCTCTGTCAAATGAGTGAATAAAATCTTTAAAAAATAAATAAATAAATAAAATCTTAAAAAAAAAAAGACCGTGACGTCAGTTTGCTGCATCGATGGACTCTTCCTTTCACAAACGATTTCTCTGTAGCATGTGATGCTGCTTGACATTTTACCCACAGTAGAACTTACTTCAAAATTAGGAGTCCATTCTCTCAAACCCTGCCACTGTTTTATCAACTAAGTTGGTGTAATATTCTAAATCCTTTGTTGTCATTTCAACAATCTTCGCAGCATCTTCACCAGGAGTAGATTCCATGTCAAGAAACCACTTGCTTTGTTCATCCCTAAGTAGCAGCAACTTATCTGTTCAAGTTTTGTCATGGGGTTGCATCAGTTCAGTTCCATCTTCAGGGTCCACTTCTGATTCCAGTTCTTTTGCTGTTTCTACCCTAGTTACTTTCTCCTCTGAAGTCTTGAACCCCTCAAAGTCATCCATATGGGTGAGAATCAATTTCTCCCATGAATCACACATGTTCTTAATGGCAGCTAGAATGGTGAATCCTTTCCAGAAGGTTTTCAGTTGACTTTGCCCAGGTCCATCAGAGGAATCACTTGTCTATGGCGGCTACAGCCTTACAAAATTTATTTCTTAAGTATTAAGACTTGAAAGTTGAAATGACTCCTTGATCCATGGCCTGCAGAAGGAATGCTGTGTTAGCAGAATTGAAAACCTTAATCTCACTGTACATCTCCATCAGAGCTTTGGGTGACCAGGTTCATTGTCAGTGAGCAGTCATATTTTGAAAAGAATCTTTTTTTTTTCCTTTGAGCAGTACGTCTCAAAAGTGGGCTTAAAATATTCAGTAAACCATGATGTAAACAGATGTGCTGTCATCCAGGCTTTGTTTTTCCATTTACAGAGCAGAGGAAGAATAGATTTAGCATAATTCTGAAGGGCCCTAGGATTTTCCGAATGGTAAGTGAGCATTGGTCTCAAAAATCACCAGCTGCGTTAGCCCCTGACAAGAGAGTTAGCCTATTCTTTGAGGATTTGAAGTCAGGTACTGACTTCTCCTGTCTAGCTATGGAAGTCCTAACTGGCATCTTCTTCTTCCGTCTTCTTCCAAACTGATGGCAGTTTCATCTACACTGAAAATCTGTTGTGTAGCCACCTTCATTAATTATCTTAGCTAGATCTTCCGGAGAACTGTCAGCTTCTCCATCAGCACCTGCTGCTTCATCTTGCACTTTTACGTACGGAGATGACCTCTTTCCTTAAACCTCAGGAACAAACCAAACCTCTGCCTTCTCTTCGGCAGCTTCCTCATTTCTCTCAGCCTTCATAGAATTGAAGAGAGTTAAGGTCTTGCTCTGGATTCAGCTTTAACTGGCTTAAGGGAATGGTGTGGTTTATTCTTCTATCCAAATCACTCAAACTCTGCCTATCAGGAATAAGGCCGTTTCACTTTGTTATCACTCCCGTATTTACTGGAGTACTAGTTTTGTTACTTTCCTTCAAGAACTTTTTGCATTCACAACTTGGCTCTGTGGCACAAGAGGCATAGTTTTCGGCCCATCTTGGCTTTTAACATGCCTTCCTCACCAGGCTTCGTTACTTCTACCCTTCAGTTAAGTGAGCAACCTGTGACTCTTGCCTTCACTTGAACACTTAGGCCAGTGAATAATCCTACAGTGGCCTCTAATTTCAGAGTTGTGTCTCAGGAAATAGGGAGGCCGAGGAGGGGAGAGAATGCCTAGTCAGTGGAGCAATGAGAACACACACATTTATTAAGTTTGCTGTCATGTATAGGTGTTATTCACGGCACCCTAAAACCATTACAATTGTAACCTCAAAGATCCCAGATCACCATAACAAATATAATAATGACAAAGTTTGACCTATGAGAATTGCCAAAATATGAGAGACACAAAAGGAGGAAATACTGTTAGGAAAATGGTGCCAATAGACTTGCTCAGTGTAGAGTTGCCACAGACCTTCAGTTTGTTAAAAACAAAACAAAAACTGCAAAGCACGAAGTATATACCACATCTTCTTTATCCATTCATCTATTGATGGATACTTAGGTTGCTTCCGTATGTTAGCAAATTATAAATAATGCTGCAGTGGGGCGCCGGGGTGGCTCAGTCGTTAAGTGTCTGCCTTCAGCTCAGGTCATGATCCCGGGGGTCCTGGGATCAAGCCCTGCATCGGGCTCCCTGCTCCACGGGAGGCCTGCTTCTCCCTCTCCCACTCCCCCTGCTTCTGTTCCCTCTCTCGCTGCGGCTCTGTCAAATAAATAAATAAAATCTTTAAAAAAAAAATTCTGCAGTGATCATAGGGATGCATTTTTTTTTTTTAAAGATTTTATTTATTTGACAGAGATGCAGCGAGAGAGAACACAAGCAGGGGGAGTGGGAGAGGGAGAAGCAGGCTTCCTGTGGAGCAGGGAGCCCGATGCAGGGCTCGATCCCAGGACCCTGGGATCATGACCTGAGCCGAAGGCAGATGCTTAACAACTTAACGACTGAGCCACCCAGGCGCCCCGGGGTGCACATATTTTTTTAAATTAGTGGTTTTGTGTTGATAACCCCAATAGTGGAATTCCTGGATCATACGGTATTTTCCATTTTTTGAGGGACCTCCATGCTATTTTTCATAGTGACTGCACCAGTTTGCATTCCCCCAAGCAGTGCAGGAGGGTTGCCTTTCCTCCACATCCTGACCAACGGTTGGAATTTGTTTTTTTTGATACTAGGCATGCTGACTGGTGTGAAGGTGATAGCTCATTGTAGTTTTGATTTGCATTTCCCTGACGAGGGATGTTGAGCATCTTTTCATGTGTCTGTTGGCCATCTGTATTTCTCCTTTGGAACAATGTCTATTCAGGTCCTCTGTCCATTTTTTATTTAGATTGGGTTGTTTGGTGTTGAGTTGAATGAGTTCTTTATATAATTTCAGTATTTTTTATCAGATAACCTGATTTGTAGATATCTTTTCCCTTTCAGTAGGTTGCCTTTTTGTTTTGTTGGTTTCCTTTGTTGTGTAAAAGCTTTTAGTTTGATATAGTCCGTTTTTGCTTTTGTTGCCCTTGCCCGAGGGCGGGTACTCAGACCAGTGATGAGAGCTAACTACCCTATATTTTCTTCTAGTTTTATGGTTTCAGTTTTCACATTCAAGTCTTCAGTCCACTTTGATTTTATTTTTAAAAGATTTTATTTATTTATTTGCGAGAGAGAGCACAAGCAGGGGGAGCGGCAGGCAGAGGGAGAGGGAGAAGCAGGTTCCCCACTAAGCAGGGAGCCCGATGCGGGGCTTGATCGCAGGACCCTGGAATCATGACCTGAGCCAAAGGCAGGCACTTCACCGACTGGGCCACCCAGGCACCCTTGATTTTATTTTTACATATGGTGTAAGAAGTGGTCTAGTTTTCCCAGCACCATTTATTGAAGAGACTTTCTTTTAAGATTTTATTTATTTATTTATTTATTTGGGAAAGAGAGAGGGAGACTGAGAGGGAGGGAGAGAGAATCTGAAGCAGACTCCACTCTAAGCACAGAGCCCGACTGGGGCTCGATCCCCTGACCCTGAGGTTATGAGCTGACCTGAAACCAAGAATCAGACACTTAACCGACTGAGCCACCCAGGTGCCCCTTTAAGAGACTGTCTTCTCCCCCTTTGTTCTTGCCATCTTTGTCAAAGATTATTTGATTGTGGGTTCCCTATTTTGTTTCATTAATCTGTTTTTGTGCCAGTAGCGTATTGTTGATTATTATTGCTTTGTATTATAGTTTGGAATCAGGGAGTGTGATACATCCAGCTTTGTTCTTCTCAAGATGGTTTTGGCTATTTGGAGTCTTGTGTGGTTCCATACAAATTTTAGGATTCCTCTAGTTCTGTGAAAAATGCCATTGGTATTTACATAGGGATGATACTGAATCTGTTGATCGTTTAGGAAGTATGGACATCTTAATAATACTAATTCCTCTAATCCATGATCATGGTATATCTTTCCAAAAAGCCCTTTTTTTTTTTTTTTTTTTAATGTGAGAGTTGAAGTCCTGTATAAAAAGTGATAATCCAGGGCCACCTGGGTGGCTCAGTCAGTTAGCGTCTGCCTTTGGCTCAGGCCATGGCCTCAGGGTCCTGGGATGGAGCCCTGCATCCGGCTCTCTGCTCAGCAGGGAGTCGGCTTCTCTCTCATGTGGCCCCTCCATCCCCACTCATGATTTCTCTCTAATAAAATCTTTTTTTAAAAAGTGGAAATCCATATGTAGATCAACTTGTATGACCAAGTAAAACAAATCTACTCTGAATTATACAAATGAATGTGAATTAGAAAAATTAAAATGAATTTCAAATATTTTATTAAGGGAAAACAACTAATTCTTGGGTTTCAAAAACCTTTAAAAACATTATAAAACTTTTATAAAAAACCCTAACAAAATACAAGTTAAATCAGCAAGGTATTTTGAGTAACTTTGTGATTTACTGTAAAAATCAAGTATTACAAATGCTTATGGATTTTTATAGTAATTCCCTGAGGATTTCATTTCACATATATTAAACCCTTTCACCATGTCTAATACCAATATGAACTATTTTTTAAAGTTCTCGTTAAACCTTTTAAGACATTTTAAATTGCTGTATCATAAATTTCAACCTAGTGATATTTACTGATATAAAAAGATAGAAAATCTGTTTTGAATATAGATACATAAAACAAAATAGTTCCTATCATTTAGATTTTGGGAAAAAATGCAGCTTTTTAGTTAGCATTGAGGCAAAGCAGGGAACCTGCTTCTTTCCAATTGCATTTGGGTCTTTGCAGAAGTTCACTCGGCGCTGAGAAACTTTCCTGTTCACCAGGGTGAGGAGTTCTGTGAACTCTAAGGAGGAGCCGAATTTTCCCAGCATCTCACACAAATCTTGAATGTACCATGAGCCATTCACAGTTTCCCGATGAGAATAATAACCTAAAAAGGAAGGAAAAGGGCAGGGTTTTTTGGCTTTCAGTTACTTTGAGTTTATAATGCACCATTACAGAAATATAAGTGCTCAAAAATTCTTGAATTCTTAAGATGTGCCCCTGACGGTTCAGAAGTTTTCTCGGTTGACTAGTCTCCTATGGGAAAAGGGATTCATTTATATAGTTTTATAAAAATGGGGTTAATTCTATGTAGTTTCCTCCATTTCCTAAAAATGCCCAAGACCACAGGAACCAGGCAGTGATTCTGACACAAGATTGGAAAGAAAAACATAGTTTGCTGCACGAGCAAGGAACATGGTAGTCGAAGTATTTTCAACAAAGCTTTCCAGGAATGTTATCATGACACTGTCACAATCAACTGGTAACAGGCAGCTCATATTCAGTATAACTTGTAACCTAACACGGTTCTCAGGAATGATTTTTCTCTAAGTCACTCTACACTTCAGAGATCACCCTGTGCCATGTGATCAGAGAACTCTTAAGACTGAACTTCAGGATCAAATCGCGGTATCTGACAGAAACACCAGTCTTAATCTCAGGTGAAACGTACAGTCAAGTCAGGGAAGCCAGTTCTGTTTGTATTAAACACCCACCCACCTTCTGCAACAGAGTAACACATGAGGAAGTCGGCTCCGGCAGGCAGTGTGTGCACCGAGGCCGCATCCACCTCGGTGATGTTGGCCTCCGGCTGGTCCGTCCGATGATCCACTACGTCCAAAGGAATGACGGGCACGTCGTGCTGGTCTCCCCGACACGCCTAGGAGATGAGGAGGAAACCCACTTTCCTGTCTTACCTACTCTCCTCTTCCCAGTGCTTCGTGTTTACTGTGAATGTGTCATTTCGCAGCAACCCAAGCCACTTTATAGGTACTTCGGAAACCATGTCCAGTTTCGGAGCAAATGAAGCTGACCGCTTTTGCCTACCTTTAATTAATGTTTTCAAAAAAAAAACCTGGCATCCTCAACTGTACACCAAATTGTGTTGATTGAAACGTATGCTATGGAGGAGAAAGCCTCTGTGGTTTTATTTATTTATTTATTTTTTATTTTTTATTTTTTTTTTTAAAGATTTTATTTATTTATTTATTTGAGAGAGAGAGAGAACGAGAGATAGAAAGCACGAGAGGGAAGAGGGTCAGAGGGAGAAGCAGACTCCCTGCTGAGCAGGAAGCCCGATGTGGGACTCGATCCCGGGACCCCAGGATCATGACCTGAGCCGAAGGCAGTCGCTTAACCAACTGAGCCACCCAGGCGCCCAAGCCTCTGTGGTTTTAAAGTTTCTTCTGGATTAATAACCACGCCATAGCACCAAGATGCACCTCTTATTTAAAAGCTATGGTCTTTGCCTAGTGTTACTAGTGAACCAGGGAATCCATGCCCCAAGTGGGTCGTGCTTGCCCAGCTGCTGCCAAAAACTGTCAAAAGGACACCACCTAACCCATGGAGACATCTTTCACTGTGGCCTTTCTTTTTGCTCGTGCTTTAGAGGGAAGTCTCAAAATTCTTACCCGCTAATCCGGACTCACACAAGGGCTGACATAATTTCTACTCTTAAATGACTATTACGGGCTGATTTTTGTCACCCTCTCCCATTTATATGTAGGAGTCCTAACCCTCAGTATCTCAAATGTGACTGTACTTGGAGATAATGGCCTTTAAGAAGGTAACTGAGGTAAAAGGAGGTCTATTGTGATTTTAATCTACTATCACTGGTGTCTTAGATGAGGACACAGACATGCACAGAGGAAAGACCGTGTGAAGGCACAGGGACAAGACAGCCACGTCCAAGCCAAGGAGACCTGATACCTTGATATCAGACTTCTCACCTCCAGCACTGTAAGAAAACGAGTTTCTGTTGTTTAAGCCACCCAGGCTGTGTACTTTGTTCTGGCGGACCTAGTGCACTTAATACGATGACCTAATAAGATTTGGTGGTGGTATTTTAAATGCAACCCTCATTCTGAAATGCTTAAAGAGTTATAAGCTATCTACTTATTTATTGTGCAAAAGGTGGTTCTATTAAAGCACGGAGACAGGGGCGCCTGGGTGGCTCAGTCCGTTAAACGACTGCCTTCGGCTCAGGTCATGATCCTGGAGTCCCGGGATCGAGTCCCGCATCAGGCTCCCTCCTCGGCGGGGGGCCTGCTTCTCCCTCTAACCCTCCCCGCTCTCATGTACTCTCTCATTCTCACTCTCTTAAAATAAATAAATAATCTTAAAAATAAATAAATAAAGCACGGAGACAGGATCAGGGCAGAAAGTGCTGCCAAGACTTACAAGCTTTGAAAGAAAAAAGTCGTGAGTGATTTCAGTTAAAGATCCCTAATATTCCATTTTTACAGGGAGATTTTAATCTTATATTAGGCTTCTTTTCAGAGCTTACTTTCCACTGTCTTCCTTTGTCTCCTGTAAAACACCTAGAATCTGATGCTCTCACCTGCCAACTCAGTTGCAGTCAGCTGAGAGCTAGCCTCTACGGAGGGCTTGCGTGTGCTAGGCACTGTTCCAAGTGTGTTCATTTGTTAGGTCGTTCATCCTCACAGCCACCCCATGAGGCAGTGCTCTTTTATCCCCTTTCACAGATGAAGACTTGGAGGCACAGAGAAATAACTGGGCAAAACATTTTCCTCCTTTGTGACTATCCCTGCGTAGTAGCTCGCTAGTTATTTCTGTTGTCTCTGACAGGGCTGGCTGCTCTTTTCATGAAGCAGTCATGTCATTATTTTCCCTGATTTTTCCCCTATTTGCTGGACCGCCCTCCTCAGTATCTTTCCTCTGTGCACGCTGTCCCTCAGTTCTGCTTTGCCCTCGTCTTTCAAGCCATACTTGATACTTGTAAATTCATCTACTCCCGTGGCTGCCATTACCATTCATCTCCTCATCATTCTCAAATGTATTTCTCCAACCCAGGCTGCCTAAGTTCTAGACCTGTAACTCCACCGTATGTGATGGATACTCCAAGGCAGTTGTCCCAGCAAGAAACGATGGATCATCCTTAACTTCGTAGAGACCCCCTGCTCCCTCCTCTCAAGGCTTTATGGCAGGTGGAATGTGGCCATGCCCCCATGCTGTTCATGGAAATACAGAACTGCTGCACTAGAACATTGTTCTGATTCCTTACTGATGTGCCAAATGTGCTCTTTCAGGGCCAAACATATTTTTACCCCTACTACCAGTTTGGCTGAGGGGAAAAGGTACCCACTGGCCTCCCTGCACGGTCTCTTCCGACAGAGACCCTTCCTCTGGTAGCTGCACCTGATGCTGGGCCCAGCCGGAGTGTGGCACACTGGGTATTTTAAGTCCTTTCAAATGTCAATCTATTAGTAAACTGATAACCTTTATTATTTATTCCTTGTTAAGAAGGAATTACTACTAATAGGAATTACTATTAATTGCAACTCTGACTGGCTGGGAAGCCAAAAGGCCTTTCCAATTATTGGAGAGTTACTTTCAAAATTGGCTTTAGTTCTTTATAATCACGTGTGCAAAACCATGGACTTTACAATTAAGATTGTAATATAATCAGTCTTACCTGAATGATAAATATCTTGGGTTTTCCAACTAGGCTCTGACATTTGTCTCCTTTGAACAAGCCAGTCAGTGTCTGAATTTCAATTTTGGCATCATATGCGTAAATGTGATTGCCTTCGCCATGACTCAGGAAAACACATAAAAAGCAATCGGCATCTGTGTGGCTAGTGGTTGACGCTATAAAGGCCACCAAAAGTTCACAGAGAAATGAAGATAAGATGTTTATTATGTACATATAAAAATTCAGTTTATTAATATGAGAATAAAGTTACAATGATGGAGGAGGAAAATTTATTACAATAAATGTAAAATGTAATGAAACAACCTAGTCTTTAATCAAACAGAATAATTTATACCATACTGTATCTGATTTTTAAAAACCTATTAAAAGTTCAAAGAGTTGGAACAAATTTCATTAGCTTTCCTACAGTGACATGGGAAACATAATGGGATGATTGTGGCAATAAAAGTGTCATTGAGCAGAGAGCTTCTGAGGGCCATCTGGAAAGCCCCCGCAACTACTCTGGGGGGGCTGCTGCTGAGGGGCTCCTGGGGGCTGCTGCACCTCCAGTGAGCATGCCGGCTTCGCTCTACAGCTGCAGCACTGACCGCAAGCAAAGCAGAAAACCTGCTAAGCAGCCAGTTAAAATGATTTACAGGTTAAAGAAGTCTGGTACGGAGGTTCCTCAAAAAATTAAAAATAGAGCTACCATGTATGATCCAGCAATTCCACTTCTGGTATTTACTGACGAAAACGGAAACGCTAATTTGGAGACACCTGCATCCCCCATGTTCACTGAAGCACAATGGCCACGATGTGCAAAGAACCTGTGTCCATCAGTGAATGAAGGAAGGAAGAAAATGGGATATAAAACACACACACACTAGATTATTATTCAGCCATAAAAAAGGAAATCTTGGCCTTTGCAACAACATGGATGGATTTTAAGGGCATCCAAGAAAGACAAACACCATATGATCTCACTTATATGTGGAATCTAAAAAAACCAAACCTGCAGATAGAGAACAGATTGGTGGTTGCTGGTAGGTAAGGTAAAGTGGATCAAAAGGTACAGACTTACAATTATAAAATAAGTCCTGGGGATATTAATATACAGCATAGCACCTATAATAATACTATATTATATATTTGAAAGTGGCTAAATTTTTAAAATGCTCATCACAATTTTTTTTTTGTAATTTTGTAAGGTGACAGACGGTGAGGACACTGGTGAACATTTTACAATGTATACAAATACTGAATCATTGTTGTACCTGAAACTGATATTTTTCAGTTACCCCTCAAATTTTAAAAAGCTCTGCAGTTTAAATACATAAATATAATAGTCCATTGCAAATGACTTGAAAACCGATGGCACGCAGTAATTATGATAAACGTAAGTTAGATTACCTACTGCACAGTGATGTAGAAACTCAGAGACAATATTTGTAAATCCACAATTAATATTTTTTAATATTTTGAAACCAGTAAAAAATTATTCCAAGATAAAAATCTTAACATATAAAAACAGCTTCTACTGATCTTTGTATATAATTTATGACCACGAATTAAATATTTCATAGAATTAAAACATGACTGCCCAGCATTTGTAGTATTTGCATTTTAGACTTTTAATTCCCAAATGAGAAGGTCATTTCATTCATTTCTAGAATAACAGATTGTAATGAGTGGTATATGCTAAATAAAAACTGGAGGCATAATACTTTGCAAGAGTCTCTGAATCTGGTGGGTAACATCCAAGCAGAGAGGCACAACCAAACCTGTAACCCACGCTAAATTAGTTGCTAAGACTTTTTTACAACACAGTTAATTATTTGGATGCTTTTATAGATAGGATGCTCAATCCCCTCAGAAGATAAACAGGAAACTACTTACCCTCATGAATTTTGAGCAGTAGTTCTTCTGCTTTAAGATCATTAAAGCATTTCACTTCAAATCCTAGTTCTGAAAACCTGGTGATAAACTGGATATTAGCTTAGGAGCTACTCAAAGTTGTCACATACCCATATTTACTAGGAGTACGTCTATACAGGTTTTTATGACCTATAAATTGACCTTTAGGGGGAAAGAAAAAATGAAAAATGACAATGATGGTTTTCCTTGATCACCCACAGTGGGAAAGGTTTTGCTCATAACTGATTCAAGTTAGAACGTTGCCATCTGCTATGCAAATACACATGTAATGATGCAGAGCCTGTTAATATTTAACGGAAGAGGGTTAGGAAGAAAATTCAGGCAAGTTCTCAAGGGACTCTGTGCCCAAGTGAGGCATAGCCTCAGATACTCTTGCTCTGTTATTTCCTCAGCAGGGACAAGTTTTGAGAAGTATCACTTAAATATCCTGTTCTCCTGACATGTAGATAAAACTAGTACCTGCGTCTAAGATTGTCTCTGTCTGCGCTGGTGCCCCGCCTTTCTGGCAACGTCAAATGCCAGAAGAACCTCTCGTGATTGAAGATTAAAGCAATCCCTCTCCTCTTGTGGTCCATTTTGTACTTTTCTGCCGGATCAAATATTTCACTGTTAATGAAAAGTTTTAAACAACAATCACTTTAAGTCCTATTGAACAATGAGCTCCTCCAAGCCCAAGATCATTGTGGAAGGTAGACAAAGGTCTGCTGTTTGCGCCTCATCTACCAGGCTGACACGCTTCTGCTGTGTGCTGGGAAAGCCTCACGGCCGTAGTGCTAAAGAAAACCCCAAAATATTTCTGTACTGACTGGTAAACGGCAGCCATCCTGAGCACCCCGACCCCCAGTCCTTCCAGGGGCGTCTTTTCTCCAGGATCCAGGAACCAGGGACAACAGCCTGCCCAGGCCCCAGCTCTGGCTCCAGGGCCTGCACCACACCAGTTACTAGATATTCTGAACAGCACTGTTAGGTCCGGAAACGACCAAGGGCAGCAACCAGTGTGCAGGTCGACGAGCCCCCTGTCCCAATGCTAACACGTGCGCTTCTCAGCTCTACTCGCTCCCTGGTGCCCTTCTTGCTTCTTGTAGACTGATCATGATCGGCAAAGGAAGAGGCCTTCATTAGGAAAGTGCACATTTTTACCTTTTATGGAAGGCGTCCGTTTCTGTCATGTTTTGTTCCTCACCTATTTTTAAAAAAAGTTGAATTTTGTTAATTTACTTTTTGACTTGCAGTAAAACACAGCAGGCCTCCCGCACTCTAAGCCCTTCAAGTTTTGCTTGGTTTAAAACTCAGAGTATATGGGGGCGCCTGGGTGGCTCAGTGGTTGAGCGTCTGCCTTCGGCTCAGGTCATGGTCCCGGGGTCCTGGGATCGAGCCCCGCATCGGGCTCCCTGCTCAGCGGGAAGCCTGCTTCTCCCTCTCCCACTCCCCCTGCTTGTGTTCCTTCTCTCGCTGCGTCTCTCTCTGTCAAATAAATAAAATCTTAAAAAAAAAAAAGTATATGAGAACGAGAAAAAGGAAGGGAAACTGCTTAAAAATAAGTGAACTATAAATTAACAGCTCAATTCTTTCTCACCCTGAAGTCTTATTTGAAAAAATAGGAAAAAGCATTATCAAGAGAAATGGAGAAAATATTATGCAAATGCATTCATTGCAAAATATACCTACAGTAACACAGTTCTGTGATTATGGACCAACACAAATGCAATATGGAACTGTTCTGCAGAAACTGTTTTTACAGATATTCCTTGTAACTGAGAAGGAATTAAAAACACAGGAAAACTGACACACAGTGTGTGGATAATACTGGATTACCCTATGACCTGGAAGAAGTTGAAGTTTGGAGCAGGGAAGGGCCAAGGGCAAAGGCTTAAATTTTAGATCTCCCAAATGACACATCTGCACTTACAACCCATCCCATGATGGGGACCCTCTGTTCCCAACCCATGATCAGACTTCCCCACCCTCTGGGCCACCCTTCACTGGACCCTTCTGCACCTGTGCTGTCCTATATACTAGCCACGGCCGCGGGTGGCTGCTGAGCACCTGAAATGGGGCTTGTGCGGCTAAGGAACTCCATTTTTAATTCAATTCAATAACCACACGTGGACAGTGGCTTCTGTACTGGACAGCACAGTCCAGCATCTTCTACAATAAAGGCCCAGACACCTATGACTCTGTTTTTAACCTCATAAACGTAACAGCCCAGAGGGGAGGGAAGGGAAGGGATAGTTATTAACATTATTAACAGCATAGCAAGAAGCTCCTCTCCCTTGAAGTCACCGAAGGAAGCACGACAGACCCTCCCACCCATCACCTTGTAACCAGGAGGGTCCCTTCTCTCCCCGACACCCGACTCTTCTAGCCTCACACCCCCTCACCGACAGCAATCTGCCCTGGGAGGGAGAGGATGGAATTCAACTCCGTGCCCTTCACCGTCACTTTCGGCCTATTCCTCCTGGAATCCACACAGCATCCACATCGAGCCAGGACTCCACAAAGGCCCTCTGCTGTCCAGGAGACCCCAACTCAGTTTTTCTCATCGATTTCTGCATCAGTTCCTGGCCTGGGTGATAAAATGTCCATTCCTGGATCCCAACCCAGATTTACAGAATCAGAATCCCCGGCGAGGGGAAATCTGCATTTTTCACAAGGTGATTTTTATACCAAACCTGTGGAGTCAAGAGCAGCCTCCCTAAAGCATCCTCCCTCTCCCAGGTTTCCTTCCTGCCCCACGCACTGCTCTCCCTGTATACCCCCTAAAGCCAGCCGCTCTCTGGAGGACCCCTCCGCCCCCACACCCGGCTCTATGGGTGATCCGCGGTCACCCACACGCCGCTCTACCAAGGTTACCTCGTACCTCATGCGCTGTTTTACTGAAAGGCTTACCATTCACACATCGATCGACCCGGGACACCTGCTACTCTACGAGGAGTATGTTCTACTCTTCCTACTCCATGACCTACTCTACCCAGAATACTGCCCACTCCAGGCCCTGCTCTGTGAAGGACACTTCCTTCTCTATGCACTTTCCTACCGGGGATACTTCTATTCCACAAGCTGCCCACCTGAGGCTACACCCTACTTTTCCTACTCCACAAACTGCTTTACACAGAAACTTCTACACCACAGCTGCTCTGCAGGGGATGGCACACTCTTCGTGCTCCCCGGGACCCCGTCTCCACATTCTGCTCTACCTGGGATACTTCTTCTCCACACTGTGTGCGACGGGAAACGCTTCCTGCCAAGACTGTGCTCTACCCAAGGGCAGTTTCCTTCGCGCTCGCCTCTCTGCGGGGCGATGGGACACTTCCCACCAGCCATTGCCGCACCCGCCGCCCCGCACACTTCCTCCCTGCGGGCGCCCTTCCTTCCTGCACACACGCCAGGGCTCCCCCGGGAGACTGCCTACTTCACTCCCTGCTCTGCCAAATGCACTTCCTAGTCTACGTGCCGCTGCGGGCGTACTTCCCACTCCACAAGCCCCTGTCGGGGTACCCTGTGCTCCGTACACTGCTCTACTGGGGAGTACTTCCTACTCAGACTCCCTCTACTCGGGGATACTGCCCTCTGAACTCCCTGCTTTACTGGGATACTTTTTGCTCCACACATCATTCTACTTGGAATAGCCCGTACTCCACACACTGCTCTCCCAGAGATCCTACTCCCCACGTTGCTCTACAGGGAATCTGCCTTGTAAGACAGTGCACTACTTGGGATACTTCCCTGGCACACACCTACTAGGACACTTTCTACCAGACATTGCTTCACCCGGGATACTTCCTCACTGCATACACCATTCTTCTGGGGAGACCTCCTCCTTCACACAGTTCTACCCAGGAAACTTCCTCTCCCTCCCCACACTGCTCTATCCTGAATACTTCCTACCGCACACCCCAAATACTGGGATTACTTTCTACTCCCCACACTGCTCTACTAAGGCAGAGGAATTTTCTCTCCTTCCATTTTCAAAAGTGGTCCAGGATCCACCTCCTTTTAATAACCTCACCTCTTTATCTTTAAACCAGTTATAATGATAAAGAAATAGAACATCTCAAACTAAACACATTCAATCCCCGTGTGAAGGACAGTCCCCTCATTCATTCCCCCAAAACCTGCCCAATTAAGAAAGCACTGATCTCTAACATGGCGCACAAAGGAGCAGACCCAGGAGCTCACCTCTTCTGGCTTTTGCTCCACATCGGTTAGTGAGCTGAAGACATCAAGTGTAGCGGATGGAAGCTGTGCCAAATGGCCGGTCACCAAACTAACTCAAGTCATCAAGGGTGAAAGCATTGGGAGATGGACACTTGATCAGGGGGGTCTTTAAAATTCATTTTTTATATACATGAGAAATGTCCTTGAGTTTCTCTCAGGCTCATATGGGACACAGATATGTAAATAAATAACATCCATGCAAAAGAAAAATACTCATTTTTTATAGTCTAAGGAAGGAATTGCACCCTTCCTCCTGGCCAGGTGTAATTTCAGCTGTGCATCTGGATGGTCTCAAACCCTGCCCTCAGCTTAGACGTGACCTCTGGATATAGGAAAGATAGCTAGTTTCAGGTAGCTCCAGATAACCTAAAATAACATTCAAAGTTAACAGATATGGCAATCTCTGAGGGATTTTTAAAGAGTGTTTTGTTGTTACTGTTAACACCATGGATGCGGAAAGAAACTGGGCTCTGAGAACTTTAGTTCGGACCCTTGCCATCTCAAAGCCCACTCTGATATTAGCGTGCACCCTGCCTCCCGCAGGAGCTAGTCAATGGCCAGGTTCTATTCTAGCAGTCTGTTCAATCAGAACAGAAAGCGATGGACACAGCTGTTAGAACCTAAGTTCCAAAACTGTACTGGAGTTGATATATTTGACCCAGGTTCCATCTACATAATACACCGTGACTCCGCTGTGGTCACTCTATAGACTGTATGTCCCCAGCAGACAAACTTTCAGGAAGGGCACACTTAACACGTATCATCATTACATGGCAGAAATCCAAATGAACTGCCTACAAGGGTAAAGGGTTCTGTCTTCATGGGAAAAGTAAATTTCAAGGGAGATACCTTGTAAATAACAGATTTGTAAATTCCTATGCATCTGCAATCTATTTCTCAAAAATGGTTCTGTCATTAAACTTGTCTGTTGACCTCTTTTCACTTTTCCTTGCCTCTCTGATTTAGGCAATTTTCCTTTTCACCATGATGCACCTACCATCTCTTTGCTCCTCGAACCAGTTTAATTTTTACAAAACTAATCACTTCTTTTTTCTCCTCTCCTTAATTTGATAATGCCTCCAGATAATCCTGCCAGCGCACATTTGTTGAGGGACTGACACTCCAGACTTTCTCAATCTCAGCTCCACAGCCCATGAGGCAGAGACAGAGTACTCCAGGCTTGTCCAACGGCACTGCAGTGGAGCTGGGATTCAAAGCCAGGTCCGCCTGGAAACTCCAAATCTCTGCACTCTGGTCACCAAGTTAAACCCCTCCTACCAGAGAGGCCAGCTCCCTTCCTAAACTAAGTGTTCATTTCTCCAACCTTCTCCATTAACCACGGTCATCGTCTTCATTCACTGCAGTACCTATGAAAACCCACCTATATTCCCTTATCAAAAATCTGTTTAATAATCCTATATTGAGTAAGCTATGTCGGGCCTAGAACACACTAAAAAGGGGGTGGGGTGGAGAAAAAGGACGCAGGTAGGAGAAGGAAAGCAATGAGATAAAGAGAATAGAGGGGCAAGTGCCCTGACTAGTGGTGGGCATCCTGGAGCCCTGCCCCTGCTGCCCACCCGTCACCACGGAATCCAAAATGGGAGTGGCCACCGGACCCTGCCCAGTCCGTCCAGGGCAAGGCCACTCCCTGAACGGCCAAGGTGACTTCCTACAACTTGCCTCAGGGGCAAGCCTGGTTTCATGGAGCAAGAAACAAAAAGCTCTGAAATAAGGTATTCTGCATCAACCGCTAGTTTCAACCTTTTCTTTCTTTCTTTTCTTTCTTTTTTTTTTTTTTTTACTATGGCCAGGCTCCAAGTTTCTAAAGCTATCAGTGATATAATTAGTAAGTGACAGGGAAGAAAGTTCTAAACGTACGTTTAGACGTTGATTATTTTGTAGAGAAAGATGTGGCTTCAACTCAAATCCACAAACAGTCGTGGATGTGGGAGAGACACTGGGGCTACCCAGCCCGCCAAGGCCTGGTTTTTGTCCCCAAGTAGGGGCATAACCAGGGGCCCCTGTCGGGCGCTCCTGCGGGCTGGTTATGCTTCCATGATGCATGCAACCACTTCTTTTTACTTTTAACTCACGAGTAGAAAACAAAACCAGATCCACCCTCCGAAAGTTCCAAAGGACCAGGTGCGGGGGGGGGGGGGGGGGGGGCGCCAGCCCCGGCCTGGCCAGCCTTCCAAGGTTTAATGGCCCGACTTCTGCAAGGGGATAACCAACCGCCCTGAGGACAAAGGCGGCCGGGGCACGCCCCAGCGCCGGGCGCCGCTACCCGGGGCCGCACCGAGCGGCGGCGAAGCTCTGGGCTGGTTTTCTAGACCAAAAAGCTGACAAGCTGCCCCCACCGGACTTGAGCGCTTCCCTCCAAGACCCGCAACTCTTTGGGGCCGTTCAGCAGAGAGAAAGCCCGCGTCTCGACTCCCGCCCGCGCGCCCCGCGCCGCCCTTGGGAAGCTCTCCGTCGCCGCGCGCCCCCCACCTCGCCCCCTCGGCCTACCTGCAGGGGGAGCCTCGCGGAGCTGCGGCCCGGAGCTCATCGCGTCCCCTCGCGCAGCGCCGACGCCCAGGCGGCCTCCCCTTCCTGCAGCCCGGAGCCCGCAAGCCCCCGCCCCTTCCTCCGCCGCCTCCGCCCCCGCGCCGTCCACGGCCCGCGGCCAGCCGCAGGCCGTCCTGGGAGTGGGTGGGAGCCGCGCCTCGGTTCGGTGCCTCCTGCCCGCCGAGTTCAGGCTCCTGCCCCTCACTCCGGAGCTCGCAGGGCCCAGAGCGCCCGGGGAGGGCCGAGGGACGCGGTCTCGTCCGCCTGGCGCCCGGAGACGAGCCCGGCCCTCGGGTTATGCCGGTTGCCACCCCGAGGAGACACGGCGGGCTGTTTCAGAGCACCTGTGCGGAGCCAAGTGCTCGCCGGCCCCGCCTCCAGGGCTCGCGCTTCCCGACCGCCTCCAAGGTGAAGGGTGTAGTGTTTTCCTGTGTCACGGGCAGTCCTTCCCCAGTGACGGTTACTTTATTGGACCTGTAATGATTTCTCTTAAATTCTCTTTGGGGAATTTGGGGCAAAGTAAAACTGGAGGCAGGCCTAGGATTTAAGTCTGGCTTTCATAGGTAAAGTTAATTCAGGGAAGCAATCATGCAGAAATTCGGATCCCGAGCTTAGGAGTGTACAGGTGAAGATTTGTAGAGCCAGAGCCTGTTGTCCTCACTCATAAAATGCCCGAACAGTGCGCTAATTGGGCGCGGCGGGGAGCTCAAGGCTGCATTTAACCGAGCTCCGCCTTACGGGGTGGTTGGCTATTGTGTAAATTTGCTTCAAGGAACAACTCAAGTTCGGATGAAAAGGTGGCTTCATCTTTTCTAACTTCTCTGGGCCTTGTCATTTAAAAAGTAACCATCTTCAGACTGAGAAAAATGTGTTAAGGCATCATTTCTAATACATTAAAATAAGTATAAGAAATCCGTCTAAATATTACCCTATTGGGGAGAGAAAAATAAAATTTAACGTGATAACTTTTCCCACGTGTGCGCGGTCATTAACAAGAATATGAAATCAGGATTTTCCTCATCCCATGCCATTTACTACTGTTCATTTCGCTGTATGCGTATTTCAGAAATCTATTTTAGTAACTTATTCTGTAGTTAAGATAGGAAATAACATTCTCTGCCTTATATGGTTTTGTAACGATAAAGTGAAATGACTACTTAAAACAGTGCCTGGCTTCTGTTACCACCATCTTTAGCTCATTGAAAGGATTGGCCTTCTTTTGGTTTCCCCATTACCTGGCACAGTTGCTTAGCATGTAGGAGGTGCTCAGTAAATATTTATCCATTGTATGAGATCCAGGATTTCAGCATTTGCACTTTGGACTTTATCCAGTTTGAACGTGTTATCTGACCACCAGAATTTCCTGTCCTTTTGCCTAATTTTCAGGGTCTCCTCTGCTTGAGTCCTGAAAACACTCCCTTTATAGGTGTGGAACAGCTGACCCACTTACCTGAAAGGAGCAGATGAAAGGAATTTGTTACCCCCCCCCAAGTATCTTATCTCAGAAAATTTTATTTTTATAGCATATGTATGTGGTTATATTTTAAAGTAAGATTTTGTCTATCTTAAGACGTAAGTACAAAGCATTTTGAGATACTTATTTCAGAATTATAAATGAGTGATTTTAGCATTTTAAAGCAATAGCTATCCCAACAAAATGGGTAAGTGCCTAGGACTGGAAAACAGGCTGCCTAGATTCTCACCCTGGCTCCATTTTCTTAGCTGTGAAACATTGTGCAAGTAATGCAACTCAATCTCCCCCAGCTTCAATTTCTTCTCTGTAAAATGGGGACCAAGCTTACTGAAATTTGGAGACAGTAACTGTCAAACTTCTAGAATAGTACCTGGCCCACAGTAAGCTTTCAGTACATTATTTTTAGCTACTGAAGACTACCTAGACCAGTTTTCAAACTGTGGTCCCTAAGCCAACAGTATCAACATCATCTAGGAACTTACTAGAAATGCAAACTTCTGGGACCTATAGAATCAGATCTCCTGAATGAGGAGCTAAGGGTGGGGCCCAGTAGGTGTTTTTATGCCAGAATCCAGTGATTCAACTGCACACTCATGTGCACTGACATAGACATTAGAATCCTACCAATCCTACCTTCGCAAAGAAGAAAAAAAAATCTAAAGCAAATCCATCTTATTAAAATAATTGATACCCTAAAGACTGAAAGTTACTTGACAGATGGCTTGAAATGTCCTTTCATAGAACTTACTGAAACTGAAGGTCTTAGCTGTCACCTATCCTAGAAATGAAACATATGGAATAAAAATCAGGGATGATCCTCAAATTTTGGTCATTTTTTTCTCAGTTTACCCCACTAAACCTTCTGGTGTTCCCTATATAAATCACAGAAATGTTAGATTTCTATTATCCTGACTCCTACACTTACAAGTTGAAAGCGAAAAAGGTTTGTAAAGTTGTCAGCAAGGGGACTTGAAAGGATGTTTTGGAAACCTATAAGCCTGAGGCAAAAAACCCTAACATCACTATGGCTTATATGCCAAGAGGATACTACTGATCCAGTTTTAGTTATTTTTATTAGTAACTATTAGTTATTTTTTGTATACTGGTTACACTAACTCATTCTTGCTTTTATGATTTGAGCAGATGGCTGGTTTTGTAAGGTTAAGCTGTGAGGAAAAACAGCAAACTAAAGGGGCTACTTCAATTATTATAACAAGTCATTATACAAGACCCAAATGAATAGTGCAAGTAGTATCTGTGAATTTGAGCAATGCAATGAAATATATGTGGAAGAATCTTACCTAATAGGTTTCATTCTACCCCAAAGTTACTGAAGTCAGTCTACTAAATAGTTGTTCTTACAGAGACTCCATTGTCTTCATTTTGTTAGATGTTATTCTTGTTTTGTACCAGGGTAATATACATTTTGATTTCCTGATAATCTTGTACTTCTATAAAGACTGACAGAAATACCACATTTTCATCTTAGGGAAAATTAGAAGCTAAGAAAACAACTATTTAATTAATATTACTAGTTTACAGGTTCACTGAAGGAAAGCCTGTCCCAGATGTGTTTGCTTTTGTCCTATTTCAATTGTCTTCCTTAGAGCTTCTTGGTGCCTCAGTTTCTCCACCTATGAAACGAACACAGCCTTATCTGTTGCTGGAAGAAGTGTGTCAAAAGGTTTTAAAGACATAGGCATTATTTGAAGGCAATATAGTTTTATTTAAAAATATTAGTATTGTATTTCTTGCAGAGAGCTGCTGAAAGCTAGTTTTGGGGTTTTCTTTTTGCTTGTTTTTTTTAATGAATTTATTCTACGGATAGGGAAAATACCATTCTCAAAATCTAAATACATGTCCTGTGGTACATGATTCAAGTGAAGATATCAGTAAGAACTCATGCTCAGCTTAATATATATATATATATATATATATATACACACACACATACACACACACACACACATACAGAAATCATTATAGATTGTACATGGGTTAACATACATACGTATTTCCTAGCTCTGTTTGCTGGGAGGGTCTAGCAGCAGTGACACCCCAAGAGCAACGAGCACATCCAGCACCCAGATACTGGTTTCTAAGTTCCACTAGAAACCATTCTCCAATAACAGGAACCAGTGCTCTTTGGAGAAGAGGCTGATTCTAGTGCTGGAAATACACAAGGCAAGCCCAGAGCAACATTCCTACTTTCTTGCCAGAAAGTATGGAAGTGCTCAAAAATCAAAAGGATGGGGGCACATTAAAGACGCACAGGAGCCAACCTGACATAACTCCCAATAGCCGAGCTGGAACAACTTGAGCAATAAAATAAACATTACCCAAAGTCTAAAAGAAATATACATGAGTCCATACTAATATAAATAATTGAATAAATGGGAGGGGTGAGGAGACAAATCCTTCTTACAGAAAAATACCAAGTACTATATAAAGATACTCCCCCTTCCAGGAGGTGGAACAGAGTCTTGTGCACCCCCACCTCCCACAGACTGACTGACTTGGGGACTGGATCCCAAAGAACAGAAGTATGGAAACGGAAAAACAGTAACTTCACGGTGGAGAAACCTGACAGACACTACTTTAACCAAGTATTCAGAGTTAACATATCAAGTTGATAACATTCAACTACTGATACAATTTGCTGAGAAGAACCCTTCATCACTTCTGTGGTTTTCTTCCTTAAATATCCATAACCGCCGTCCAATTCTGAGGGGAAACATCAGACAAGCCCAAACTGAGGGGCATTCTACAATACACCTGACCAGTATGCCTCAAAACCGTCAAGATTTTGAAAAACAAGCCTGTGGAACCATCGCAGACCAGAGGCTTATCAGACATGATGACTAAATGCAATGTAGTATCCTAGATTGGATCCTGGAAAAGAAAAATGACATTAGTGGAAAAACCAGTACAATCCAAATGAAGTCTAGAGTTTAGTTAATCGCAATTACCAATGTTGGTTTCTTAACAAATGTTTTCACGGTTATGTAAAATGTTAACATTAGGGGTAAGGAGTATACAGCAAGTCTGCATTATCTTTGCAACTTTTATGTAAATCTAAAATTATTCCAAGATAAAAATCTTAACATATAAAAACAGCTGCTACTGATCTTTGTATATAATTTATGACCATGAATTAAATATTTCATAGAATTCTGAGTCTGTCCTCTTGAGAAAGCCAATGCTGCCAAGAAAATCCATGAATTTATTGTAAGTTTAAAGTTACCTGGTCAAGTATTTCGATAGTAAATACTGGTAAAGATTACGGATAATGGCTTAAACTGTTACCTTTTAAAAAGTCTGAAAAGTATCAATTAAGGGTTCTAAACATTTATGTTAGAGCCCAGTTTGCTCAATTAGTCACAGGGATACCCTTGCCTTGTCTCACAGAGAACACATCTCTTAGCAGAAAAGCTCCATCATCTCAGTTTGGGAAGTTATTAGGTTTTTAGCAATGGTATCTATTTCAAAGTTAGGAATGTGGCCCCTTCTCCAGAACATATTTTTCTCTCTGCCCATTTCTGCCTGTACTGACTTAAAAAAGAACCACTTCTTCTGCAGCTGTCCTTCTCTGACATTCCAAGCAGTTATATTAATAACTGTGGCTATAGGTTACCCACAAGCTTTCTGTGGCTTGGGATCGTAGGCAAGGGAAAGTGGACAGCCAGTGGTAGGCAAAGAGCAGTAGAGGAGTACAGCTGTGCTTTCCAAGGGGTGCAAAAGCTTCCAACACATAGAGACGTTTTCAGAGGCAGCGGAGGTCCTGGGATTTGCTTTCAAATATCTGCTAGTAATTTTCAATGTAAATAAGAAATCTACAAAAGATAGTTCTTTGCATCTTGCTTTACCATCCCTTCTGACTCCACAGTTAAAAGACTTAAAAAAAAATATCAAGAACAATATTTATTAAGACCACTATTAGGAAAAGGTTACAGACTTTTTAAAAATATACCTGAATCTACTATGAGGACCAAGTGCTAGAGAATGAACACCAAAGCATAGCGGCATATAATGTTCTAATGTGTATGTGAAAGAACTTTTCATTTGTCTCATTAAATCCACCTTTTCTTCAATTTAGGCAAAGGTTATAGCAAAATATGATATTTGTCATATGGATGGTTCATAAAATGCAAGTGGCTGTGCTTCCGATTTTTGTTCATGTCACCTTCTAGACACATTACATAATAGCTAGATATCCTGGTTTGCTCCCTAAGAGGCCACCAGCTGATGGTTCCAATTTTATAAGAAAAAGAAACATGGAAACTCTGTCCTTATAACTAGTCTGGTCATTAATAGAAGTGCTCAATTGGCTACGGGAAAACAGCATGTTATGTGTTAATTAAAACAGAGAAAAAATAAAGTCAGAGCCTTCCAGGAATAAATGTATATTTAAATTTTTATAGTAAACAAATACTTCTAAGTGAAGATTTTCCCATATTTCCAAATAAGATAACGTTCAACATACCTTGTAATCAGTTTTACATTTGACTTCATTGTTTTGGTAAATACAGTTGTGAAAACTGAATTACAGACTCCTCCTTTTAAAATATTCTCCCCTTAACATGCACCTCTTTCTGAGGTTGGTCAAGACAATTCGGTACACTAAGGCAGCAACGTCCAGGAAGATCACCTCCCCCACTTTTTTCTTTAGTTTGAAGTTTTAATGTCAAAATAAAGTCTTAAAATAATCCTTTCACAAAAATAAGGCAGCGTTATGCTGTAAAAACAGTAGTTCTTTGTCAAAGGCTATCTTCTTCTGTCGTTATCTGCTGTCACCAACTGTGAGCATCGTCTTTAAAGATCACTTTTTTCTTCGTGGCGACACCTACATGCGGCTCCTTGGCTGTCCAGGTACGGTTTGCAGCCTAAATGTATCACACTGTCAAACAAGAGCTCCACTGTGGTTTCACAGGCTGCAAGGTAAGAAAGTGCTGTTACTGCTGGGCAACTGCAAAGCCCTGCTCTCCCTCCACATACATTACATGTTACAGCACAGTGTCAAGCACATCCTCAGTGGGCACTTAAACATCTGTTACGCCAACATCCTCCCAAACCCTCATAGGCCCGAAGCACACACATACAGACTTTCAGTGTCAGCATCTTGAGCATGTAGCTACTTTTTTGTTTGCCCGCAACTGTTCAACCCATTTTTTTTTCCTACGAGGCAAACGAGTCTCTCTCAATAACACTGATTAGTTCATCACTGTTACTTGCCCTTTTATCTGAAAAATACCACTATAAAGATGCCTTAGAACACTCTTAATTTTGCATTTGAAGGAAAGATATTTAGGTGTAGAAAAAATAAAGGTTAAAAACAGAGAAACCTCAAGACATTTAATTACGGCCAATGACTTCTAAGAACTGATCACACATCATTAAAGATGCTTAAGGTAAATGGACCCTAGTCTCTTTCTCTCTCTCTCTCTTTCTCAATATCCCAATTCGGCCTAGGAAGGGAGACCTAGGAATCAAAAGTGTTTTTTCTCTAGCAGGGCTTAAAAATTTTTTTAGGACTATAAAAAAGATAATGGATTTACTTTTCTTATTCTAAGAAGCCTGGAACATCCAGGTGAGATTATCTTCATACACTTCACTTCCAGAGACACAGCACAGAGTAGCTTTTAGTCACCCAAATACTTCCAGTTTCAAATATTCATGTTAAGGAAAAAACTCTTCGGGGTGCCCGGGCGGCTCAGTGTCTGCCTTCAGCTCAGGTCATGATCCCGGGGTCCTGGGATCGAGCCCCACATCGGGCTCCCTGCTTGCCAGGAAACCTGCTTCTCCCTCTCCCACTCCCCCTGCTTGTGTTCCCTCTCTCGCTGTCTCCCTCTCTCTCTGTCAAATAAATAAATAGAATCTTAAAAAAAAAAAAGGAAGTAACCATTCATTGCAAAATCCTGACATTTTCAAACTTTTCCAAAAGGCTGTGCCATTAAGGAACACAACCACCACAGAAGTGTAAAGGCTATAATTATTCAATAGGGCATTGAAAGGAAATTGGCTTCATCATTTAGCCGCATTGGTATGTCCTTAGATCAGAAGACAGGAAATACATCCATGTACGCTTCTGCTGTGCAACTAGTCTGCCTCAGCCCAAAGCATGCAAAGGATTCAAAGGCTGGGGGGTTCAAGCTGCACCTGCAGCGGAGCCTTCTTCCTTGACAGTTATTACTAGGAATTCAGAATCAGACCTATGACACTGTTTGGGGAATACTGCAGTAGACAGAACACAAGTTTTAAAATCGAAAGTATGCAACTTAGGACAAGTTACTTCTTTCAACCTCCTTTTCCTTTCTTGAAAAATGAGTATACCACTACCTACTTCTTTGGGTTTTTGGGGACATTGAGGAAAACATATCTAAAATATCTAGTATGGTACCTTATGAAAAATACTTAAAAATGTATAGTTTCCTTTCTTGCACCTTCTCTTCTGATTTCGATGTATGATAAATACTTCGGCTTGACAGTGAAAAGATTTTGTAACTTCTAGTATTTGTACAGTGATTTGTATTTCCACAAACATCTTATTGTATCTTTATGACAACTCTATGAGATGGGTAGTATTTTATAAATGAGAACATTGATGCACCTTTACCCTTTGCTGACTTTGCTTCATATCCCTTTGCTCTGAGTAAGACTGTTATCCTGAATCCTGTGAGTCCTCCTAGCAAACCTGGGAGTTGTTTTGGGGACCATCCTGACACAGATACATATGAAGAGACAGTTAAAGCTCAAATCTTCTAGAACTTCCCACTATAAATCCTGTGTTATACTTTTAAAATCACTGGATCCAGGGTTTCAAACTTTAGGTTCCGGATAATTAGAGACAGACTACAGGGCACAAGATCTCGGATAAATTCTTCTCTGCCTCGCATATCCTCTTCCCAAGGTTTCCTAACACTTTTTGATACCATCTTCCGAAGGTTTCCTAACACTTTTTGCTTCCATGACTATAAATCATTTGGAGATGACAAAGTCAATGACTCCTCACCTCAAAAAATTGAAGGGGCTGTGTCACAATAGATATAGTAATACACAGCGAAAGATTTCCAGTGGTAAATCCTGTACTGAAACATAAAGCAGTCAGGCAATAAAACTTGACAAACTGCTCTCACCTCCATCCTGCTGGATCATCCTTACCCTGAACATGCTGAGCTAGTCCTAGTGTCTTCTGCACATCCCGGCAGATCTTAGAGAGGCAGTACTGGAATTCCTCATCACAGTCGTTCTTGCTTTTGCCACAGGTCTCATAGCACCTGTCGTGTTGGTTGCAGCACTTTGTCAGGGAAGGGATGCCAACATTAAGCTGAAAGAGGCATTTGGATGGATTATTGTTGATGAAATTCAAAACTCCTCTGCGGAAGTACTGCATTCAAGTAGACTTAGAAATCAAGGACGATGACTGCTGTGTAATTTTCCAAATCCATTTCTGTCTACAAATATTTTCCATGTTATTTATACATCTGCCCATCACTCACCCGCATGCACCCATGTTCTCTCCCTCTCAGCCATGCCTCAAAACTCCCTATTTTGCAATATTCAGTTATCTGCTGGTAACAAATGTAACTTCCAATTGTCCAAAACACAAAACACAGTTTCAAAAACACAAAGGTCAGGCTAAGAGCAAAGATTGATTTTTGGACATTCCAATGTATTTTGTACCTCTCCCCCTGTAAAATGTACTTTATATGAAATATCACTGAAAACTTAAAAGTTTTAAGCTCCTACAACTTACAGTTTATGTTATTGTGGTTCAATCTTTAAGTATCTATTCCCTAAAGATACTGTTCCTTCAAATCTATAATTTATCTTTAACTGTTTTAAATAACTTTATATTGCAAAACCTGTGTCTAGGAATCACTCATAAACATTTTTTTTCCCACAACAGTTGGCTCAGATTCAGCCTCGTCTACAAAACAAACACAGCTACCTTCCTTAGCTTTCCTTTAATACAGAAAATATTATGCTTTATCTATACTTTTTCATCTAAGTAGCATTACTTCTATACTCCAAACTTTTAAAACATGTTTGCAACATGAGGAAATATCTTTTCAATAGTATTAACATCTACAAGATTAAAAAATAAAACATGAATTTTATTCCATTTAGTTTTGTTAGGACTTATTAAATGTGTTTTAGCTATAAAAGAATATAATAAACCTAATTAACATTATAAGCAAAATTATTTGTGACCCTGAGAACACACTGACCATCTTGAATTATTAGGAGTACTACGTAGTTGGGGCACCTGAGTGGCTCAGTCGGCCGAGCAACCGGCTCTTGATTTTGGCCCAGGTCACGATCTCAGGGTCGAGCTGCTTGCTGGGCTCCACACTCAGCAGGGAGTCTGCTTGAGATTCTCTCTTTCCCTCTCTCTGCCCCTCCCCACCCTGCTTGTGCATGCTTTCTCTACTAAATAAATAAATCTTAAAAAAAGAGTACTACATAGCCTACTGATCATAAAACTTCTCAAATAAGAAAATAATAATATTTACATGAACACCAAACAGTGGAGAGCCACATCCATTCGGCGGGGAGGGTTTATAACCATAACGTGGGAAGGGCTTAGATCCTATAAAATATAAATGGTATCATAATTAATTTTCAAATATAAAAAACATGCAAAAAGGTCTATGAGGTACTACTAGACTAGCCTTGGAAATATTTAATATTTGGGTACTGACATAAGTGAATGTCATTATTCTAAGCCTATACCATACAAAACACGCAAAAGCTTACTCTGGACTTCAGGAGATTTCAGAGGTTATATGCCAGACTGGGTCCATATGTATGAAAGATAAATCCACCCTCTTTCCCTGTACATTTTAACACTTACATTTTTTGGTTAAAAACTTATAAGGCAAGAACTGTATCTTCCCAGTCTTCAGCCAATACTCCACTGCACACAAACCTCAATAACCATTAACTAACCAGTTTACTCATAGAGCTTAAAGCTAAGGAAGATAAGGTCATCCAACAAACATTTAATTGCCTCAATGCCATTATAAGACATTACAGAACCACACATTCTAGCCTGCACTCCAACCAACCATTTCACAAATACACCTCTTTGCCAGCTAAGGAAAAAGGTCAGGAATAAAGACAGCTTGGTGAGCCATCTTACTCCAGCTCTATTCTCCCTAACAGAGACAATGGTTCAGTAACCAGGAGAAAGATGACATTATCACAGCAATCTTAACTGCTGCAAAGTACTTCAAAAATATCTGTCCTCAAGAAATATACAAATCACTTCAAGATACCAGTCACCTACTTTCTCTTGAATGTTTCCCACAATCCTCCTACAGTATCAAGAAATAGCCTATTCCATTGTGGAGTGGCACTAACTGTTAAATTCTTTCTTGTTTTCTTATGAGCAATCCTCTACCCCTGGGGAACACAAAACAAACCAATTACATATTTTACATGATAAACCCTCCAACATTTTGGACTACTGTTCATCTTCAATTCTAAAAGCAAAACATCCCCTGTTATTCCAAATATCTCCCCATAGTTCCTTACTTAGGAAAAACACAAAGTATCTACCAACTTTCAGTCAACTAATAATTATTACTAGAAGACTTAAATAAAGATGTTTACCCTCCAAAAGTAAAGTGAGGGGGAAAAAAAGCAACCCTTCCAGTAATCAACCATCAAAGTAAGTAACCCACTCAAAGTAAGGATCTAAAAATAGTTTGAGTTGCTAAGACTCACATGCTCGGCTGAAGTGATGAACTAGAGCCTAAAGAGAGTATAACTTCACGAAGCTTTAGCTGGCTCCACCCAGTCTAAAGAACAGTATGTACAAAGAGAATGGTTATGATGGATTAAGGAATGAGGAGGCCAATGGCAGAAGTTGGTTTTCTTTCTCTAGCACTGCCCAAGAAGGATGGTTGTTTCTGGGCCCTTGGAAAATGAAGGTACATACCTCAAGCTATCATGGATGAGTCACTGTGATCCTTCAATTCCTGCTTTTGGTCCTTCATTCTTAAGAAAACTGTTTATGATGGGGCGCCTGGGTGGCTCAGTTGGTTAAGCAACTGCCTTCGGCTCGGGTCATGATCCCAGGGTCCTGGGATTGAGCCCCGCATCGGGCTCCCTGCTCGGCGGGAAGCCTGCTTCTCCCTCTCCCACTCCCTCTGCTTGTGTTCCCTCTCTCGCTGTCTCTCTCTGTGTCAAATAAATAAATAAAGAAGTAAAGAAATAAAGAAAACTGTTTATGATTTGGCTTTCCACTTAAAAGGGCCCACAGAGGGAGGATATACTAACTACCTGAATATCTAATGGGCACCTCAGACTTAAGAGGTACCTCCTGATATTCATCCCCAAATCTGCTCCATCCATAGTTCTGTCTTCTCAGATAAAAGCAATTCCAACATTCCCAGTGCTCAGGAAAAAACCTTAGCCATCTTTAATACTCTCATTTTCTTATATCCCACATCCATTTCCACAGCATGTCCTGTTGATTCTACCTTCAAAATATTCAGGATCTAATCACTTCTTCCCACCTCCACTGCTACCATCCTGCTCCAAGCCACTGTGGATTATTGCCATAACCTCCTGATGTCTCCCAACTTCACTTTCCCCACTCCACAGCACCCCCACACACCACCTCCAGCCATTGTCTATTCTCAATACCAAACCTGAGTGATCCTATTAAAATATGTTAGATCAGGGCGCCTGGGTGGCTCAGTCAGTTAAGCATCTGCCTTCAGCTCAGGTCATGATCCCAGGGTCCTGGGATCGAGCCCCGCATCGGGCTCCCTGCTCCGCGGGAAGCCTGTTTCTCCCTCTCCCACTCCCCCTGCTTGTGTTCCCTCTCTCGCTGTCTCTGTCAAATAAATAAATAAAATCTTTAAAAAAAATAAAATAAAAATGTTAGATGAAGTTTTTCTTCTGCCAAAAGCCCTCCAATGGCTTCGCATCTTATTCAGAATAAAAGTCAAACATTTTCCAGTGCCTATAAACTCTATATAATCTGCACCCACACACAACACACTGTGACTTCTCTGACCTCATCTCCCACAGTCCTTTCACCTCTCTTCCTTTCTTTCTCACTTCATCCCATCACATCTGACCTCTTCGTTGTTCCACAGACACTGCAAGTCCGCTCCTGGCTTAGCGCCACTGAGCCTGCTGCTCTTCTATGTGGATACTCTTACTCCTGGTATCTACATAGTAATTCCTTCACTTTCTCAGCAATGCCTTCTCTGACCATACCATTTGTAGCACGCATTATAACCTTCAAACATTATATTATTAACCTACTTACTTTTTATCTGTCTCCCCATACTAAAATACAAATTCCATGAAGGCAGGAATTTGTGTTTCATACCTTCAAAGCCTCCAACAGTGCCCGGCATATGGTTAGGTTCTCAATAAATATTTGTTGATGAATGAATGAATGAATGAATGAATGAGCAGGTGACTTGGAAGGCAATTCCCTGTGGCAGTTCTAATACTCATGGTACTGCTGCTTATCCTTCAGTCTCCTTTGAGTTTGGCGAGCATTAATCAACCTCCAAAGACTGATCACTTCTAGTTTGTCACATCTCTTTAAAATGTGCCATCCCAAACTGAACACCAATAGGTGTGATGGGCCTATTTTGAAGTAGATAAAGTACTTGTATTAATAGAACCTAAGATGGTTAGCATATATTTTAGCTGTGTCTCAGTTCTAAGATACATTGGACAGTAGGAAAAAACCCATCAGTTCTTTCTAAAATAAACTCTACTGCTAGAGACTCAGCACTGCTACAGTTTAAATTTTGAGCCTAAATATTAGATTGTGAAATTCTGTCTTGTTAGTTTTAGCTCATCATTCAAGACTATTCAGCACAGTTTAAATTTAGGGCTATTCACCCAGTATTAGTATTGCTCCCAGACATTCACAAATTTGAGATACAGATATTAACCAAGGCAGAGGTCCGCAACACCCTGCCATAGATAAGCCCTCTCCATAAGCAGCCATGAAGTCATCAACCCAACCTTTTGGGTAGACCACTCAATCAGTTGTGACTTCATTTAAATCAAGTTTTACCCAGCTTACATTTCTCATGGGAATGTCATGAAAAACTAGCCATCAGATTTATGGTTTTCTTTGTCCTACCACACCAGAAATCTCTTCATTGAATGGGAGGGAAGCTGGATCAGCATGATATTCTTGGGGAAGCCATTCTAGTTCCTGGAAGCTTCATCATGATGCTCTCTCGTCAGGGGTTTTTAACAATCGACCGTTCAAAATGTTTAGAAACTCATCTAGCAATAGACATTAAGGAATGGGTTGAATTTTTAATCTGAAAAAAGTACAATAAATAAGCCAAAGAGTATTCAAAAAGTCTGGAAACAGGATAAGTAGTGTACTTACTAAACGTTATTTTTCAGGTTAACGACTGGACTTACTGCTATCAATTTAGAAGTATATCACTTAAAAAGGTATCTAAAGGTTGAAGCAACACATATTGGGCACATTACTTGAGAATGTAACTAACATACTGTTTATCTTGTTTCCAACTTTTTGGATACCCTATATGTTCCCCATCTGCCAGTCTCCAGATTTCTGGTACCTATCCCTCTTCCATGAGAATCAAAGATTACCTCCCTCAGACAACTGATCCAGGCCTAGAGTTTTAAAGGCATGTGGGTTTCTAATATCAAGTGTCTACTTTTTTTTATTGGGAAGATATTTCCCTCAATGTTTTAATATTTATACTACAGGAGCAGTTCTATTTTTCCTTCCCTTTGTATTTTATATAAATCTATGGATTCTTCCGATTTTGAGTCTATACAACACTTTTTAACATTTTGATGTATGTAATGACAATGATACATAGGTATGTACATATATATGTACTAATATACATATTTTCTCATTTTGTAAAAGATAATTACCTTTGAGTGGGAGAATGATCAGAAGCAAGTGAAGTCAGGGAGAAAAACCAAACAAATCAAAGCCTGCCTACTACAGGAGAATGGAGACGAACAGAGATGGTACAGAAGCAAATGTGTCAGCAAAACTGAAAATGGAGGCGGGAGGATGGGGGAGGCAGTTGTTTCAAACAGAGCCAGTGTCTAAAACTGCTCTCAGGAGGGAAGCTGATAAAATGCAGTGAGAACCAAGACCTACTGCACATGAACTACTGAATAATAACACCATAAAATAAATGCTGATAAAACTGGCTCCCGAGAATAAGTGGCAAAGGGGGCAGGTGACTGGTTTTTGTTTGGCTTTTGAAGGAATGTGCTAATGTCACTTCATCAGAGAGGCCTTCCCCGCTCACTCCATCTAAGACAGTGCCCCTTCCCCCCTTCCACAACCATTCCATACACCGTTGGTTGGTTTTATTCTTCTTTCTAACATTCATTGACCAAATTAACATAATAGGCAATTTCTTTTTTGTTTTTTTTTCTTATTATTATGTTCAATTAGCCAGCATATAGTACATCATCAGTTCTTGATGTAGTGTTCAATGATTCATGAGTTGCGTATAACACCCAGTGCTCACTACCAAACATGCCCTCCTTAATGTCCATCCTCCCACCCACCCCCCCATAATTAATCAGTTTCTATGAGGACAGGAACTTTGTCTTGCTCACCTAGAAGATGCCTGGGACATAGTAGGCACCTGTGAAATTGCTGGAGAAAAAAATGGGGAAATTCTTTCCTGAAATTAAAATATTCTTTATCTACAGCAAACAAACCAAAAACCAAAAACCAAAAAACCAACCCCCCAAACCCAAAAAACCCCAGAGAACTGGGAAATAACAGATTTCCCAAAACATTTTAAAGTGTTTTGAAGTTCTAAATTCACCTTTAAATTGAAATTACTATTTCTGAGCAAGACAAGTTACATAGAAAGTTGTTTATTAAAGATTAAGTTGCTATACACTTCAAAAATTATAAATATGTTAATATCATTTTAAATGTTGTTATAACTGTTGTTGTAAGATGCTAAACATTAAAAAAATTTAGCATTTCTACTGAGTGCCAATTTTTACGCAGTGCTTATGAACTGAACTGTGTCCCCCCAAAATTCCTATGTTGAAGCCCTAACTCCCAATGCATTTGCTGATGGGGCCTTTGGAAGATAATTAGGTTTAGATAAGGTCATGAGAGTAGAGCAAGGAAGAGACACCAGAGAACTTGCTTCTCCGACCCCCAGTGTAAGAAAACAGTAAGAAGGCAGTTAGTTGTCTGCAAGCCAGGAAAAGAACCTTCACTATAGAACAGTATTGGCCAAACCCTGATCTTGGACTTTCCAGCCTCCAAAACTCTAAGAAATAACTTCCTGTTGTTTAAATCACCCAGTCTATGGTATTTTGTTACAGGAGTCTGAACAGACTAATACACAAAGCAAGCAAAAACTGAGTAACAGAAGAAGCAATATCAAAGTCAAACCAAAATCCATGATGTATCAGAGTCACTAAAATTTGTAAGCAAATGCAGAAAGCTAAGAAAAAAATGAGATGAGAAGAATTTAAAAAACAAACCAAATCCACTGGGTACAACTACATGGAAATACTATTCATTGATTCTACTTTTTGACTGAGGCAAATGCTCCTCTCTTGATGCTTTATCATCTGTATGGACAGATAAAATCTAAAGATTTGCCTGGACTGAGGTAACGATAGATCTTTTCTACATATTTTTAAAAAAAATTTGATGTAAATACTTCCCAACAGATGAATTTCTTTCACATGATTGACACTGAAGCAGATGGGAAACAGAAAGGGAAGGCTGTTGGGTCAAAGATCTTAGCACTGTGCTTTATAGGAAATGCAGTGTAGAATTCAAACCTGCTTTCCTAAACACTTGAGATTTTAATTCATGATTTAATCTTCGGAGGGCCCTTGTGCTACTTCATTTTTCTAGTCCATTCACTCTCCTCATTTCCTCAAACCTCCAACACTTCCATTCCCATCTTCGCATTCAGCTGATGACCTTGATTCCTACTTCACTGAGAAAACTGAAGTGATGGGAAGAGAACTTGGACATCTATCCACCTAATCAGCATCTGTGCCCATATCCTCTACCTCTGTTCCTATTAATAGGGATAGGCCATCCGTGCTCTTGGCCAATCTATTTATGCACTGGAACCCACTCCTCTCACTTACCTAAGGACCTGACTCCAATAATTCTCCTTCATTTCTCCTTCAATAGTGTTTTCATTCTCTACCGAATCATTCTCAAAAGCATACAAATATGTTATTATCTTTCCTAGTGACTTTTTTCCATGGTCTGCCCTATTACAGTTAATGGCAACCCCATCCTTCCAAACATTCAGGCCAAAAACTTTGGGATCATTTTTTTACCCTACTCACACCTTCCTTCCAAGCTATCAGCAAATCCTTCAGGTTCTTCCCTCAAAATATATCCCCAAATCCAACCACTTCTCATGACCTTTCTTGCTATGAACCTGGACAAAAGCACCACCATCTTTTGTCTGAATTCCTGCATCTGTCACTCTGCCTCCATTCTTGCTCTCCCACCTCCCTGGACTCTTTTTATCCTTTGCACAACAGCCAAAGGGATCCTGTTAAGACATAAACAGAAATCACTGAATGAGTTACCTACCTATTCATAATTCTAAAGCATTTTACAAGCCAATTTTGTTTTCTATTTTTCAAAAGAAAACAGAAAGTTTTCTTTCTCAAATCCTCAAATCTTCTTTGCTGTCAGGGAGAAAAAAAAAATAGAAAAAAAATAGCAACCATCTAATTTGTTCCCCTAAGTAACTTTACTTCAATCTCAATAAAGTGTTGTTCTCACCAGAGGGAGGATGGCCAGAAGGGAGCAAGTCTCCATAAAGCCAATCCTTTTGATAAAACAAAGATAACTGAATGGAACAAGTGAGTGCCCTTTAATCTGATCACCCTCTCCCTACTACCAAGTCTTTTTTAAAGATCCCTTTACCTTTTATTGCAACTATTAAACACTCCTTAATTGCCATGCTCCTCTAGCTTTGGGATTTGTCTGTTTGTTTGGTTCTGATTTGATCACTTGCATTCCAAAATCTGGGAAAGGTTGAAACAGTGTTCCAGGGAGACTTCTCAAGTAATAGCAATTAAAGAACAATTTTCATTATGTTGGAATTATCAACATGGTGACTTGGAACCACACTCCTATGAGAAGACAGCATTTACTGACACAAAAGGATGTTCACTGAAGCATACCATTTCCTAAATTCTCAAGTTCATTTATGTTTTTTTGTGCTGGAGATCTTGCTTGAGACTCCACATGGTAAATTTAGTGAGGCTTGTTGAAGATAAAAAGGGTTAAGTAAAACAAAAGATTAAAGTCATCTTTATAATAGGAACAGTATCCATTCAACTTCAGAGCTATTTTAAATGTAAATAAACTCTAGAACCCCTGACTCATCACAAGTTAATGAAGACTACTCCTTCTAAGCCTTTCCTATCTCAGTAAATGGCAACCACATCCTTCCTTTGGCTCAGGCCAAAATCTTCGGTGTCATCCCTGACTGGCCTTTCTCCTCAGGTCCTTCACACTGGCCATTCCCTCTGCCTGGAGGGTTTTATGCCCAGATCATCACAGTGTCACCTTCAGCATTTTCAGATTTCTTCTCAAATGCTGTCTTATCAGTGAGACCTTCCCTGAACAACCTATTTAAAATGAGTAAACTGCCTCCCAACACTGCCACTGCTGTTTTTACTATTGTTCTCAAAACACTGGCAAACTTCAGACCTACATATACTGCATATTTGGCTTATTTTACTTGTTTTTTAGTTTACTGTCTCTCCCCACCAAAATGTAAGCTCCATGGACAGGAATTTTATCTGTTTTGTTTACTGCTCAATCTCCAATTGGTAGAACACTTGAGACGTAACAGGCACTCAGATATTTCTATAACGAATGGGGATGACTAAGTAAAATTATGACATCTGCCTCAGAAAGGCAACCATTTAATTTTCAAATAATTCACTTATTTCTCATAACAACATCCTTCCCGATTGCATACTGGTGGTAACATTTAGGCATAAATTTAGGAAGGAAACATTTTGCACTTCATAGCATACGAGATATGGCTCATTCTTTACCTCAATTAACATAAAACTAGAAATTATTTTGAGAATTACAGGCAGCAAGTGGCATCCCAGTTTTACATGACATAGATTTCTTTTAAATTCACCTCCATGCAATCTGGTTTTACCATTAGTCACTGAGTTCCCTATTACTTTAAGGTGCCAAGCACTAAATGAACTAGGCCCCGACTTCGTCTACTCTTACTGGAAACATGACCTCCCAATCAAAATCTTAAAATTTTGAATTTCCAAAGAGAAGCCTGAGTACTTTACCTGAGCTGCTACAATATTTAAACATTCAAAAAAAGCAAGTGCTTGAAAAGATCTCTGCTAAGACCTTGAGTTTATTATTACCAACGATGGCACCAAACAAGTTCTCAGATTCAAAAAGAATTAAAGTTAAAAAATATGAAAAGTAAATCAAAACAATTATAGTAGTATTAACCAAGGAAAGAAAATTCCTATCAAGTGATAGACAATTTCTAGAAGAATTATCAGAACTCTTTCTCAACAATAGAGTACACCAGAAGTCTGTACAAAGGTCGTAATTCATTTTCTGTGGCCCTGCAGGGAAAAAAAAAATTAAAACCAATTCTTGAAAAAGGTAAAACGTCATGATTACAATTCTCGGTATATTCTGCATGTTCGGCTGACTAACGGTGCTAAAATATAGGGCTAAAATCGTTCTGTTCCACTCCATTCCCATGATGCGTACGTCACAAAGTTCTGAGGCAACTTCGTGCAATAGCAAAAGAAAAAAAAAAGAAAGAAAAAGAAAACGTAGTGATTCAAAAGCAATGAAAACAGAACGGAGAGTACACCTCAGGTGACCTCCCACAGGCTAACAATAGCGGTGCGCACTTCTAACCTGATTGCTCAATCACAAGAATGGTAAGACCCTAGCAGTGGTTAAGTCTTTCCACGGCTAGAGGACAACGTCAAGGTCTGCCTTGCCTCCCAACACCTCCACGACCTCCGTCCCCGCAACACCCTGAAAGCGAGGACCTCGCAGGACCTGGGCTCCCTCTCACCGTCACTGCACTTATACTGGCAGAGCCCATCCTCGCCTCCCAGGAGGTCCAAGGCGGCGTTCAGGTACGTGTCTATCTTGTGAACGCCGTTCCGGATGGTCTTCAGGGTGGCCCGCCAGTCGGTGGTCTGGGCCTGCTCCTGGCACCTGAGAGCGGCGGGCAGGAAGAGGAGGAGGACGAGGGCGAACGCGGGCCGCGGGAGCAGGGCCATCCGCGCAGCACCGGGCCGTGCCCCCAAGGAGCCCACGGGGCGCCCTAGGCGGCGGCGCCAGCCCCCGACTCCGCGTCCCCAGCCGGCTCCATGCCCACGCCTCCTTCCGAGCTGGGAGGCGGGCCCTCACCGCCTTTACTCAGCTCTGGCTGGGAGGCGGCGCCGTCGCGAAGACGCGCGGCATGGCGCACGCGCTGGCCTGGGCCCGCGGCCCCCACTGTGCGCCTGCGCACAAGTGTGGTGCGTCAGAGGCCGGCGAAGCGGGAGCGCGGCGTAGGGGCTGCGAACTCCGGTCCAAGCGCTCCCCGCGGCGCGCCTCCGCCCTGCCTGAGGGCGCGCCTCTGCCCGAGGGGGCAGCCAAGTGAAGACCCCCCCCGCGACCTGCCAGGGTTCAGCCCAGCAGTCCCCACCCCCGCCCGTTCGTAGCGACAAGCTTTTCTGGGTGTGGACGCCGTGGAAGAAATGAGTTCCCTTAGCCCCTTACAGAGAGCGCTGCGAGGGGTCCAGCTAAGTTTCGGTTTGAAAACGCGAATCTGCGTGACCCGTGGACCGGAATCCGGAATCTCACCTCGTCGCGTGCTCGCCAGGTCCTCTGCCCGCAGTGGCCGCGGCTGCGGGGGCGGGACCCGGACCGCTCAACCCGAGGACGAGGTGGTGGTGCCTGACTGGCAAGCATGAGCGAGATCTCGTTTAGAAATTCTGGAGGAAGACACTGGTTTGACAATAAAAACTGTAAGTTTTCTTTCTGGATAAGGAAGAAACGGTATTCTACTCTACACTTGAATACAGTTTAAAAAAAACTTAATTGGAAATCACTGCTTTTCTGCTGACCATATTTTGAAATTTGATAACTCCGGTGAAGTTTCTCAGTATTTTTTTCCCTGCGCTGTGCAGAATCCTTAAATAATTATTGCAGTAGTTTTTTACCAGAGCTATAAATATCTGGTTATGTTAGTATCCCGGAAATTTCCTAGATTTTTACGGTAAGATCCAGGGCAGTATCGCAAGTCTTGGGAATAGATGCATCCTTTCTTATTAAAATTACCAATAAATTCTAGTTTGGCGTTTTGTGTTTGTTACAAGCTTCATAAGTATAATAAATGTGCACTAAAGAGTTCCTAAGAATTCTGTCCCCCTGTACTGAGAACTTACTCTGTGCCAGGTACTTCACATCATCTCACATTCAGAGCACCGCTTTACTGGGATGCAGACTTAAGGTGAGTTAGAAACAGGAAAAGAAGTCTCTCCTGGCAGACACACAGATGTAGCCCAACCCCAGGCTGCGACCCTCAGCCAGGCGCCCTTGGGCTCTGATCTGCCTGCTACAATGGGGGAAGGGGAGACCTGTGCCCTGGAGGTATTGTCAGCCTTCTTCGGTGAAGGAGTCAGAGTTCGGAGGAGTCATATGGCGGTATCCAGTCAAACTAGGGGCTAATTCTACCTTCACGAGATGCCAAAGATTTTTTTCTTCATGTTTGATAATTTTGAAATGCACATTTCAAAACATTCAGAAAAGGGACCATAGAAATTTTTTTATGTGTTCTGGAGCATTGGTTTTCCCATCTCTAAAGTGTGGGTGTTCAATTAGATTACCTCTGCGGTCCCACCTAATTCCACCACCCAAACCCTTAAACCAGGTTTGGTTCTTTCAAGTCTTCAGAGAAACTCTCCCATATGTGAATAAATATTCCACAAGAAAAGAGAGAATGTAGTAACTCGATTCCAACCCTCAGTTACTGAAGCCCCAAAACCTTTTTTTTTTTTTCTTTTTTCCTTTTCTCTATACATTAACTCCTTGGTGATCTCCTCTAATTTCTTATACCTTAACTACAGCCTCTGCTCTGAGGATTCAGATTTAGTCTTCTCTGTCTCAACTCTCTTTAGAGATTAAATTCTCAAACTCCAGTTCCTTGGACTGATAGAGTTGTTCTCGTTTTCTCTGAAACAAATTTCCTTTTCCACTGTGTTCCCCATAGGAATCATCACCATCTTTCCAGAAAACAAGAGTCTAAGTTTTATTTTTACATTCACTTCATATTCAGTCATTAGATATTTGTTGTTCTGCTGCAGTAATTCCAAGATTTACTTTTCCCCCTTAATTCCTGCTGCCAGATACTAGAGTTTGGCTATGTAACTTGCAGGGCTCAGTACAAAATAAAAATGCAGGACTCCTTGTTCAAAAATCATGAAGAATTTCAAGGTGATGACAGGAGAGCATTAGAGCAAATGTGAAAGACTTCCGAGTTCAGTGCCTTGTACGTGGGCACAGGATTCATGGACATGAAGCCGGCCCTGACTGGTCATATGATGTTAACTTCTAGATGACCCCCTTCCAACCTTCCTTCCTAACAGCATAAAAGGTTTGAAAAGAGCCTCTTTACAGGGCACTTTTCATCTAATCAGCAAATCTTGTTATTATTGTGACAGACACTGTTGGTTGCAAACCCACAACTTCCAGGTCTCTCCTGCTAGCAAATGGCTAGGTTGTCTAGATATACTTTGACTGGATGGGCAGGAGCTGAAGCCAGGAGGCCAGTTAGGATGTAATGAACCAGGTAAGACATTATTGTCTTACCGGCCCGGGGAAGGAGTAGTGGAGGTGTGAAAGTGGTCACATTCTAGATAGAACTTGATGGTAGAGCCAACAGGAATTACTGTTGGATTGAGTACGGTAAATGAAGGAAAGAGAAATCAATGACATTAAGGTTTGGGTTTCAGCACTTAGGGTAGTGAGTTCTCACTAAATGAAATGGGGAGGATTCTAGGAGTTGATTTCAGGGAAAATTTAGGAAATTAATTTCAGACACATGTTTGAGAAACTTGTTCTGAATTTGTAGTTCAGAGATGGGGCAAGGAATAGAAATTTATTTAGAAGTCATCAGCATAGAAATGACTTTTGAAGCCATGGGACTAGAAGAGATCCTCTAAAAAGTGAGTATGTGGAGAAGCAGAACCAAGTCTAGGTTGTAGGAGGTCGGGGAACTAGGAAGTGGCAAAAGAGGCTCAGAAGGGTCCTCCAAGTGCAGCTAGAGAGTGCTTTGTTGCAGTGTGTCTAAGAACAGCAGAACCGTCGATTTGGCTGGTGTGGAGGGAGATGAGGACCTGCTGTTGATTACTGAATTTAGTAACGGGGAGGTCACGGGAAACTTCATAAGAAAAGTGTCAGTGGAATACTGAGGACAAGACACATTTGTAGTGAGAGGAGGAAAAAAAAGGAAGAGGAATGGGGAAAAGCAACTTTGGTCAATATTATCCACACAAAATTATGAAAATATAAAATATGCTGTGTTTGTGCTAATTCTTGTCTGCATGATACATGTGCCTTGGAATGGGATCTTCTGGGTGGCTGAGACGAGGCTGTGTTTTCTATACAAAGCTTTCCAGTCCAGTTATGAGCTTAGTCAGTCAGAAACACCTTCTGGACACCCCGAATGGTCTCTTCAGTGTCATGGACATCAAGGAACATGGTGATATTAATGAGTAAGAATGCCAAATGTATTGGGGTTAAATGTAACATATTAACACAGAATGCTTGGAGGGTGGAATCCTCTGTGTTATTTGAAACAATACAAAATCAACAAAATACAAATGATCAAGGGCAGTTTCTGTTTTTTAGCCTTTTCCAATGTCTCATCAAATGGCCCAAGCAGTGTTATTGTGATGAAAATAAATGCCAAGCAGTGAAACCATTCCAGCCATAATGATCAATCTTTGCCCAGTGTAAAGGCGAGAACATTGGTTTCTAAAAAGGGCTCAAGTTAAGGGGAAATAAGTGCTAGTTTCCAGGCTCTGCCTTTAAAAAAAAAAATAAAAAATTAATAGCATGAATAGCTTTCAAACTAGGGACAATGTGAAGGACAAGAGATGGCTGCACCAGATCTATAAGCATGGGCTGGTTCCGTGATATATTCAAGATAACGGCTTTCCATTTCAGGTATTCTATCATCAGGCAAATTTGATCAGTGTTTTAGTCTGCTTGGGCTACTCTTAACAAAATACCACAGACTAGGTGACTTATAAACAGCAGAAGTTTATTTCTCACACTTCTAAAGCCTGGAGGTCCAAGATCAGGGTGCTGGAGTGGTCAGGTTCTGGGCAGGGCTCTCTTCCAGTTTGCAGACAACTGACATCTCTCTGTGTCCTCACATGATGGAAGGGGGGTGGAATTTCTGGGGTTTCTTTTATAAAATAGTAGTCCCCCCATCTTAAGGCCTCCACACTCCTAAGTACCTAAGCACCTCCTGAAGACCCCACTTCCTAATACTATCATATTGGGCATTAGGATTTCAACATGAGTTTTGGGGGAACACAGTAGTCAAAGCACAGCAATCAGGGAAGAGACTTTCAAGTGATCTTTGTGGGTAGAATGTAAGATCACTCAGCATACAGAGAGAATGTGCTGGATAGGATGGAAGGAACGCATTTGGGTGGGACTGCAGGGTTTTAGACCATCAGGATAAATTCAGGTGTGTGGTCTCTCTAGGTTGGGTTTCTGGCTACTTCCAAACCTCTGACTGATTTTCAGTTTCTTGTTCCCTACTGCATGCTATGTACATCTTTCCTAGGCTCCCATAGACCTCACAGCTTCAAAATATCCTTAACTAACGAAACCTGCTTCTCTTTCTCTGTTTCCTTTATTTCTTCAATCAATGGCAACAGCAATCATCTCATTGTCCAAGAGAAAACTTGGGAGTTATTCTAGACTCCCATCCCTCTCTCTAGTGCCCTGTCCTCTCTTTCTGTCCCCAGCTGCCATTCATTCTACTCCTTAATATATCTGGGATCAGTGCCATCCTCTTTAAAAGTGCCCTGCTGTAGTTTCTACCTTCACCGTTTTTCATTTGGATTGCTCCAATAGTCTCTTAACTGTCTCTCCTACCCCATCTCACCCCCTCCAGTACATCTTCCTCAATACCTCCAGGGTGAACTTTCCAAAGTCTTTCAGTGGTCTCAACTCTTTGGCATGAAGCCCTCTCTGACCTGCCCTTTTCTCCCTCTCCAGCTCCTCAGTTGCACCCTGTACACCCCCACCATCATGCTGCCCTGCTCTCGGTCCCCTTTCGTGGTTGGCTCCTCAAGCCACAGAACCTTTGCACTTACATCTGCCTGGAAATCTCTTCTGTAATTCAGGTTAAGCTCACCACTGGGGAGGCCTCTTTGACACTTCAGACTGATTTATGCGTCTCCCTTGACTTTTCCTCACCGTTGTCCCTGGCAAAGTGCAGCTTTATAATTTTTTTCTGTCTCCCTCATACCATAGTGAACGCCGAGGCCAGGGTTAAATGTAAGGTGATGGCAGCACTCCACATCTCGCGAGCTCGTGGCAGAGGGTCAAGCAGTAGTGCCCAGTGCCCTGCCTCTGCGTGGAGCCTGGGACCCGAGCTAGTGGCAGCGGGAGCCTCTGATGAGCAGTCCTACTGCGCTCTTTGAGCATTATTCCCAGATGCATAGCCAACTCTCTGGCTTTCCCGGAGATTCTGTGAACTGCGTGATATCTTTGAACAAATCTTTTTTTTTTTTTTTTTCATTAAACCAATTAGAATGGCTTCTGTGGTCAGCAGCCAGTCACTTCACTCCTGCTATTCCCAGGCTCTGTCACATGGAGTCACTATGGAGAAGCTGGCTCTTCATTCTTCAGGCCCCGATTCTGGTCCACTCTGCTGTGAAGCCTCCAGGTCCCAGGTCATGTGCAGACTGGCTTGGTCTTTCCAGGGGCCACGACGCTACCTTCTCCCAGCTTGCAGCCCTTAGTACTCATATCCGGGCATCTTCGGAGATGCTACATGCTCCAGGTTTGCTGGGCCAGGACATGGTGGAGGTTTTAAAACATGCCACAGATACTTTGACACCCCTCCCATCAAGAGATGGATTATATTTCCTCCCTTCAACCTGATCAGGTCTTGTGATGGAAGCAAAGCTAAATGACTTTCAAGGCTGGGTTTGTAAAGGCTGTTCTAGTTTGCGGGCTCTCCTGGGACACTTGTCAGCTGTTATGTAAGAAGTCTAGTGCCCCTGAGTCCTCATGTTGAGAGCCCAAGTGGAGAAGACCACATAGAGAGAGATGCCTGAGAAGCCCCACTGTTTGAGTTCTCCCAGCCCAAGCACCAGACGCATGAGTGAAGCCTTCCAGATGATCCTTGCCCCAGCCCTCCCTGTCTGATAGTAGCTACGCTAGAGGATGGAAGAAATGGCCAGCTGAGCCCCAGTCAATCCCCAGACACGTGAGCAAAATAATAAACAACTGCTATTTAAATATATATGTGGGGGTTCTTTCTTACACAGCCATAGATAACCAAATACTCTCCTGCATTCAATGACAAAAAGCATCAAAAATCCGGGCAGTATGGGAGGGGAGGAGGAGTTAGTATGTAATGGGCACAGGTTTTCAGTTTGGGAAGATGAAAAATTTCTGGAGATGGTATGGTTGCACAAGGGGAACGTACTTAATGCCCCTGAACTGTACACTTCAAAATGGTTAAAGCAGTAAAAAAAAAAAAAAAAAAATTGTATGTATATGTTACCAAAATTTTTAAAAAGAAAAAAAATCTGGGCAGTAAGCAACTTTGGAATGTACATAGAAATGGGCATTTGTCTTATTAAAACAATTGGGCTTTATCCAGGACTGAACCACAGGTATTGAAGGTAATACTTATGTGAAAAATATACCTGTCTTCAGGATGATGAGAACTGCATTTTAAATCATCATAATAAAAGCAGCTACTCTTTATTCACTGAGCACCTCCTCTGAACCAAGTGCTAGGGATGCAGACAGGAGGAAGACAGACAGTCTCTCTTCTCTTGTGTCTTACAGCATAGAAAGCAGAGAGCAGTAGTGGATATGTGAGCATTGTGGGGAAGAAGTAGACAAACCAGGGTCACGTGATAGAAAGAGATTGGTGCCTAATGTACAGTGGGCGTGCAGGAGAGCCCTGAGTAAATGCCATTTACTAAGAAGGGAGGAACTGGATAAAGAAGGGGCCATTTTGGATTGGCTAATGTTTCTTTACTTTTTTTTAAAGATTTTTTTTATTTAATCGACAGAGAGAGACACAGCGAGAGAGGGAACACAAGCAGGGGGAGTGGGAGAGGGAGAAGCAGGCTTCCCGCGGAGCAGGGAGCCCGATGCCGGGGCTCGATTCCAGGACCCTGGGATCATGACCTAAGCCGAAGGCAGACGCTTAACCAACTGAGCCACCCAGGCGTCCCTGTTGGCTATGTTTCTTTTGAAATGCTATTAGATGTCCAGATGGAGATGTTAAGTGCTCAGTGAAATACTAGTCTGGGATTTAGGAAGATCAGGGCTGGAGATAGGATTTGTGGGTCATTGGACTGTGGGTGGGATTTAGTAAGATCACTAGGAAAAAGACAAAGTGAAAGAAGTGACCAGAAGGAAGAGACTGGGAAGGAGGTGGAGACCAGCCAGGGAGGCTGGGGGCCAGGCGGAGAGTGTGATGTCCTGAGGGGCTGACTGTGTCTACTGCAGCTGGGGCAGGGGGAGAGGAGAGTAGCTAAGTGACTGTGGGTTTGACACCAAGGAGGTCAGTGGTTGTGTGGCAGTATCTGTGGAGGGGTTTAAAGAGAGGGTCAAGGAGGACTTGTGAAATGGAACTAAAGACAAATCTTTCAAGAGAACTTTTTTTTTTTTAGATTTTATTTATTTTTTTTGAGAGAGAGAGAATGAGAGATAGCACGAGAGGGAAGAGGGTCAGAGGGAGAAGCAGACTCCCCGCTGAGCAGGGAGCCCGATGTGGGACTCGATCCTGGGACTCCAGGATCATGACCTGAGCCGAAGGCAGTCGCTTAACCAACTGAGCCACCCAGGCGCCCTCAAGAGAACTTTTAATACTTTAAGAAGCAGAGAAATGGGACAAGAGGTGTGAGGTCAGTTATTTTCCTGTGACAGGTACTGTGCAAACATTTCATTTAGTATGTGGTTTTATTTTTTCAAAATTCTAGTTTCCATTTTAAAGGTAGAAAATGAGACACAAAGAAGATGGTAAATTGCCCAGGGCCAAGTAATTAGTAGATGGTAGAATTGGGGTTTGAATGCAGGCTTATGTGAATCCAGTGTCATTCAACTAGCAAAGCCTTTGGTATAGTCAATATATCCTTCCTATATAAAGAGATAATTTAATCACATTTTCTAATAAGTAAAGTATGTATGCCCAACTAAAATATTTCTTCAATAATTACACAGCAAAGTTCCAATATGGAAGAAGCTTTGTAGAAACCTTTAAAAATATCCAATAAAATGTGCTTTATTATTTTTTTTCCTAGAGAAGTACTAATTATGCAGTACCATTTCAACTAAAATCCAACTCCCAAGAGAAAAAGAGCAGAAGAGGGAGATCACAATTTTATACATTGTACTGAGAAATAAGAGACCTTCCCACATGATGGCTAATCCAGTCAAAATAATTGGCCACTTTGGTGTAAACACCTGGGTACTCTGGTCTTCCGCAGTTTTCACCCCAACTCACAACACCCCAAACATAAGTCACATTGTTGACATCCTTACAGACTAAGGGGCCTCCGGAGTCCCCTTTACAGGTGTCGATGGAACCATCATCTGTACCTGAAAAAGACAAAGGAAAAAGAAAATCACACACGTACTTCCATCTGTCGAGGCTGCCATGCTGACTTCCTGTCTCCTCCAATGTGTGTACCAACTTTGGCTTTCTTACACTTTGCTAACGGGGAATAACGCATACTCTCCCTCACACCCCTCTGGGCCCATAGAGGTGGAGAGATGCAGGTTGGGACACACTTTGTCTTCTGCTCATTCTCCATATTTAGTGAGGGCTTCCCGTGCTTCCTCTGTTGTGTATGCAAGTGTATATTCTTGACGAGATTGCAATCTGAAAGTAGCATCCAATACTCAGTGGGGGAAATAATAGAAATACTTCGTGCTTATTGAGTGCTTAATATGCATTAGTCAGTCATTGTTTTGATCCTAAACCACACCCCTAATGAGATAAGTATCATTATTATCCTTATTTTCAGATGAGACAAATAAGGCCCAGGGAGGTTAACTAATTTATCCAAGGCCATACAGCTACTAAGTGGCAGGCTGGACTTGAACTCAGGCAGGCAGAACCCTTCGAGCTTTCCCTCTTAACTGTGATAATTGCCTCCTGGTAGGTTTTGTGCTAGTCTCCCCTTTTGTCCTCTGTCATCCTGAACTCCATTTAAGAAGGGAGAGCACAGGGAATGGTCTGTTTACTTTCTTCTCACTCTTAGGACTTTCTAAGGTTTTTTTAAATCACTGATCCCAAAAGTTATAGGATGTCAATTACTTTGCCTTTTTCTGGAATACACTATTTATAAGTGGTTTTAATAAAGCATCCTAAATGCATTACCCTGGCTGGTTCCCTGCCTTTGCGTCACCACCAAAAGCAGGAACTGACTTGTAGCTGTGTAACTGTTGTTAGCGATATGGGAAACAAAGGCAAAAGAAATGTAGCTTAAATTGAAGTCTCCTACAGCTTGCCACCCACTGATAGATAACCTGAAAGTAATTGACATCCTATAACTTTTGGGATCAGTGATTTAAAAAGACCTTAGAAGACGGTGACCTTCCTCAAGAAAAGTGTGGTCGCCTCAGTGCCTTAATGTTTAAAAGTAACTTCATCTTGGCAGCAGCGGCCCCTCAAGGTCCTGAAAGCCTTGCTTCCAGATTCCTTGGAGACTGGTGCTATCCCTCACCCCCACTTATTAAAAAGTAAACAATCAGTCATTCCTCACAATCCTAGTACAGCTCTTTCTGCCCACGGGTTCTGTCTTATGAATAGGGAAGGGGTTAAGTTCTAGGCAGGAGAGATAGGAGGGCCCTGACTCCCCTGACTGGGCTCTGGAACTATTCCTGGCAGGTGGAGACGCTGAGACAGAGAGAAACGAGAGAAAGCAGCAAACCAAGACACAAAAATCTCAAGGCCACAAGCTTTCCGGTCAGTTCTCAATTAAAGACTGCCACTAAAAGCCCTCCGTGGCAACCCATGTGGGACCCCTCTCACTCTAGAGAGCTTCTTCTTTCCTTTCTGCTCTCACCTTCACTTAATAAACTTTCACTTCACTTCACCCTTTTGTGTCTGCGAGATTCCTTCCTCCTCTCTGTGAGACAAGAACTCTGCAAGCTTGCAACATTGGGTAGGGGCACTAGGGCCACTATGAGAGTAAAGGAGATGGTGGCAGGGGTCATCAAAAGTGCCATGGGATTGCTGAGGAGGGAGGATTTACTTCCAAGCGGACATGTCTGAAATGAGATCATTCAGATTTTTATTCAGAAAAAGGTTGGGTTTTGATCCTGGATCTGCCAGTTCTTATAAGACTTTGGGCAAATTATGTAACTGCTCTGCATCTCAGTTTCCTCATTTATGAAGATCCCCAGTTTTGCAGATGGGGAAGACTGCTCAAGGCCATGTGAGTCGTAACTGGTAAAAATTGGGATATAAACCCAGGCAGCCTGGTTCCAGAGTCTGTGCTTTTAGGCGCCTTTCTATACAGTGGCATAAGGAAGATTCTTCCTCTTTCTATTAGCATGAGGGATTGAGTGAAGGGCTGAGGAAGCCCCAGCCAGGAGGCCCGATGAAAGGGCCCAGGGCCCAGAGCGAGGAGGCAGATTTGGTGAGGAGGGGAGATGTTTGGTAGGGGGTATAGGTACAGATCTTAGGGAAACCACCCCGTGCTTACCTGCACAGTCCATTTCTTTTTCAAAATAGCGACCCGGATAAAACCTGGAGCAGTTGTTGATTAGACTAACTTCACCCCACTTAAGTAAATAGACTTTTTGGTTATCTGAGCAAAGGGAAAGAACAGACATTTAGAAGTCACCAATGAGAAATCTAAATAAATACTCTCATCATTTAGGAAACCATGAGGCATAGAGATTATATATATTCCTTAACACATACATCAACTTTTGAGGAGAGCTCATTAACATATTTAATCACACACTGCTCCTATGTCCAGTTTCTCCAACTGTCTTTCTAAAAATAGTTAAGGGGCAAATAAATAGAATCTTTAAAAAAAAAAAAGTTAAGGGGCATTCCTGAACACATGCCTGAAGTTGTTCCTATTTCACAAAGACCTGGATGCTCTGAGCTGAACAAGATAAACTCCCTCCCCTTTGATTTCTGAGTCCAGCGTGGGAGCTGGGTAGGAGTCAGTGATCGGCATTTTCTCACATGAATAGGTCCTATCATCTTACATCCCGGATTTCCTGGAAAGTGCTTGTTAGAGTGAAAACGGCCTTTTGATAGAAGTTAAGTGAAGAAAATATATACGAAGTTATCAGTGTGTATGTTTTTGTGTGTCTGAAGAAGTTCATTTCCTAAGTGATTTGAAAGAGGATTTAGGATTTCCTTTTCATCTAAGTTAGAGATGTGGGGCTTGAATGTTTTTCATCTAAGGAGAGAGAAGTGGCAGATACTGTTGCTGATCGACTGTCCAGGAAGATAAGAAAAACTTAAGAATATGAGGTGAGATGTCTTGGGTGTAAGGAGCGAGTCTTTGCCCCATCTCCCCTCCTCCTTTCCCCCAAGCTTTCAGCAATTTTTATGCTCTAGGAGAGCAAGGACTGGACCTGATTGATGGATTGCTATGCTAGCACCCAGCCTCATGCTAGCACAAAGTAGTTGCTTAATAAATATTCATGTAATTTATTCATCCATGAACTCCGTAATCCAATTATACGCTAAACAACTTATGCCAAATGACTCACCCCCTAACTTAATGTATAAACTATCAGGGGGCAGAGGCTTCTGGATATCTTGAGAGGACACCTCCACAGACCCTAGCACTGTAGGGGGTATGTAATAAACTGTGAAAACTAGTATTATTCTCTTCTGAGAAGCAGGGGGAGACAAAAATCCACCCAAGTATAGGGCAAATTAGGAAAGAGTTTCTTTTTTTCTCCTTCAAGTCTTACTTCAAGTTAGTTTTAAGATGCTATCTTCAGGTTAAGAGCTTCTTTTTTTTTAAATTAGTAATTTATTATTCCTTCTAACTCAGGAGAAGCATTTAAAAACTGGGAACTCCTGTACCGTGTGAACAATTTTTTTTTAAAAGACAGTCTTTTATTTCTTTTTTTAATTTAAGATTTTATTTATTTATTTGACAGAGAAAGAGACAGCGAGAGAGGGAACATAAGCAGGGGGAGTGGGAGAGGGAGAAGCAGGCTTCCCGCTGAGCTGGGAGCCTGATGCAGGGCTCGATCCCAGGGACCCTGGGATCATGACCTGAGCCGAACGCAGATACTTAACAACTGAGCCACCCAGGTGCCCCCTGTGTGAACAGTTTTTAATGGCTCAGGAAATTACTCCCTCTCCAGAACTCTTGTTTTGTATACTTCTTTTTTTTTCTTTTTTAAAGGGAGAGTGTGAGTGGGGAGGGGCAGAGGAAGAAGGAGAGAGAATCTCAAGCAGGCTCCACACTCAGAATGGAGCTTGATGTGGGGCTTGATCCCACAACCCCGAGATCTTGACCTGAGCCACAGTCAAGAGTTGGATGCTTAACCGACTGAGCCACCCAAGCACCCCGTTGTTTTGTATATTTCTCGAGGCACCTGTCACATTCTGCTGTCCGATGGTGGCATTCACATCTGATGGCTCCTCTGTACTCAAGTCCCTTGAGATCTGTAGTCTCTATACTCCTTGTTGACCTGGTCCATATTGTTCATCAGGGAAATCCTAGCACATTAGCATTATTATCTTGCAAACATAGTAAGGGCTCAAAAATGTGTTAAACTATATTTGATTAATAAGTAAAACAATGCATAAGAACATATCTACCAGTTTATAGGAAATACATGGAATAGAAGAATATGTGAAATGCCACATCAAGGATACAATCAGCCAAATTGAAGGTGTGAAAATTCCAAAATAAGAATGACCCAGTTTCCTTAATAAATACATTTTAAATAAAAGGAATGGGTAACTGAGATTAAAAGAGACTTAAGAAAAATAGCCACCAAATGCAATGTGCAGACTTTGGATCCCAATGGAAATAATCCTGATTGTAAAAATACTTTGTAAATAATTGAGGAATATTAAACATGGGATGATGGTTATTAGATATTATTATGGGATCACTTTCATTTTGTTGTGTATGAATGGTGTTGTGTTTTTGCTTTCATTTTTGTTTTTAAGTCCTTACCTGGTAAAGATATCTATTGGCATATTCGTGGATTAAATTACTTTATATCTGGGTTTGATTTAATATGCTCCAGGAAAGAAAATGTATGGGGTAGAGGGAATATGTTCAATAGCTCCCAATTGTCCTTCAGATCCACTCTCCACCCTTCAATGCCCTGCACCCTACCCAAAGAGCCTGATCTAAGGGACTGCCTCAGTAGGAATCTCTTAGCCTCTGGTTTTCAATAAAAAACCCCAGCAGAAGAAGGGAGGGTAAGGAGAGAGGATAAGGAGATTGGGGTTGGCCATAACCTTCGATCCAAAGTCATTGCTTCTCTCAAGGCAGCCTGCTCTACCTGAGGTTCTTTCTCTTGGTAACTTCTTCCTTTCACGTCTTCGGACCTAAGAGAGGCTGTTCTGGTACTGTTGGTCCCAGGTTGCTGCAGAGCCCTTGTGGCTCCCCGACCCCTATCCACATCCCTGTAATTAATCCCTTTATAAACAACCCTTCCTAATTATCCTATTGAGCTTGTGATTGATTCAGAGAGATAAAACAAGAATGGTAGAGTGCTGATAACTGGAAACTGGGTGGTGAATAAGTAGGTTTATTATACTCTTGTCTCTACTCTTCTGTATACTTGTAAGTGTACATAATAAAAGCTTTTTTTTTAAGGAACAAATGTAAGGATATATGCCTTCTGGATAAACTAATTACTAATAAAATTTAGTCTTGGGTATTCAAACATACTACAAATCCAGGTTAATTTATATACATATTTTATACTTTTCCATGTGGCAATTTTAAGTAATGTGTTGGAGTATGAGTCTATAAGACCAATGTAGTGAAGTTATTTACAAAGAGTATGTAGGAGGTCAAAAGGAAGCTAAATTTCAAAGTTAACTCTTCAAGATAAAGGAAAAAGCATTGGCTAATTTAATTCTAATCTAACTTCTTCTTTAGCCAGTTTTTCTAATAATTTGTCCCTAAGTGTCTACATAGCTTATTCATACAAATGTTCACCTCAAGTCTTCTTAGAAGCTCAAGAAATAATTCTTTATGTTTTCTTCCTCTTTGTGGGATGTGATGGGGAGGGTGGGGCAAGGAGAATGGGGGAGTAGAGGAAAGAGCACAGGGTTGTGGGATTACTGACTCACTTATACTTTGACTGTTCCTTTGGAAACCACTTTATCTTCCATCCATGTCTCTCTAACAAATCCAGAAAGTCCATGTTATATATGTCCCCCGTCACTCTACTTTTTTTTTTTTTTTAAATGTTTACCCCTCAATGTATGCTTCAAGATCACAGACTGTAGGTGTCCTTTGAAACTCTGGATCAGGATCAGCTACATAATTTTCAGGGCCCAGTGAAAAATAAAAACGTGAGGTGGGGGCTGCTGCAAAAATTATTAAGAATTTCATGATGATGACAGCAGAGCTGTACACTAAGCAAGGGGCCCTTTGGAGCCTGGGATGCTGGGCAACTGCACAGGTCTCACACTCATGAAGCTAGCCCTGGCTGAATGCTCATTTTTCTGGATTTGCTGCTATGTTTCTCCCTGAGTACTAGGAAATTAGCTCCTGTCCATTTCTATTCCCACTTATTTCAACCCCTGGATTCTGATCAAAAAATTTAAAACATATACCTTTTTCTCGACCCCAGCCAGAAACAATGCATTTGTCGTTAGGTTGAAATAGATATGAAGACCAGGGGACACAGGCAGGGATGGAATTAGGCAGGTCACATTCTTTTCGGTTTGAGTGTTTTTTCAATTCAATCAAAGCTATGTCATTTTCATAGGTGGTTCCGTTGTACTTTTCATGAATAATAATATTCTTTGCAAAGTGAACAGTTATGTCCATCTCAGGTCTTAACGAATCTAGAAATGATGACCATATTTGGTAATGGTATATTTTACTGATGCTATAACAGAAAAGAAAAGGGAGATAAGATATATTGAGGAAAAATACCAACTATAAACATGAACATCTGATGCTTTATCTTTATAGCCTCCCTTTTAAAGGACTTTCTTCCTTTTTCCAGATTTTAAAAATTCTTGCTGTCATGAAGCAGTGTGATTAAATTTATGGGGTAGAATTAAAGTCAGTGGGTAAATGAAGAGAGGAATAATCCATCTTAACTGCTCCATATCAGGGACATAAAGAACTCACTAACAACCAGAGATACCCAGAAGTGGAATGAGTTGGCTGCCTCTGGAGTGAGAGCACCATCACTGAAGGTGTTCAAGCAGAGACCAGAAAGCATGTAGCCAGAAATGTGGTTGAGGAAATGAGGAAATCAGGACACACGTTCTCATTACTCTGCCAAACCCAGAGGTTCTCAGGATGAAGACCATAGCAGCCATTATCCTGCGTTTAAGACTGACTTCATCTTTTTTTTTTTTTTCATCTTAACATTGCATTGTAATTTATTTGCTCACAAGCTTTCTTCCTGTTGGATTGTGCTACTGGAGGTCAAAGATGGGATCTAATTCATCTGTGGATAGATGGCTGCAATCTAGTATTGTACCTGGCATATATTCGCTGCTTTAAAATTTAGTTTAGATGGTTAATGAGCTAGATATTGCTTGTTCTTATGCTTCACTCAATTTTCATACTAATTTTCACCTCATGGGTTCCAGCAAATTGGCATTTACCATCATTATCTCAGGTCATCACCTAACAGTTAAACAGTGTTGTTCTAGGAACCAAGGAGGTGTTCAGGATGCTTTCATTTATACTTAATATTCCAAGAATACTGTGCATCATATTAATTTTGGTTGTTTTTTTAGGATCAGAGGTCATGAATATTGTTTAAAGGTTAACGCTGTTTATTTCATTCAATTACTAACAAATACTTAGTGTGCACCTACTATTACCAGGCACTGTGCTAGCCACTGGGATACTGAAATGAACAAAAACAGAAATAGTTCCTGCCTTCATGGAGCTCAGGATCTAAGGAAAGCTACAGTATTAAGTGGATAATGACAATAATGAAGATACTGTATTCTAAAGTGAGAGGAATGAACAGCACATGGGGTTCTGAGAACTTATCAAGAAGGCTTTGACTTAAGGGAGTCAGGGAAGAGTCTCTGAGGAAGTGAAGATTGAGCTAAGATCTGAATAAAGAGTAGCACTAACTAGAGAAACAGGGTAGGAAAAATCATTTCAGGCATGAGAAATAACATATGAAGGTCTCTCTGCAACAGGGAGCAAGGTGCACATGAGTAGCTGAAAGAAGTCCAGAGCAGGTAGAAGCAGACAGCAAGAGTTGAAGCTGTGGGGCAAGATGAAATTGGCAAACGTAATTAGGGGTCAGATCATATGGAGCTTAATGGGCCAATGTTATTTAGATACTCTAGAAGCAAACAAGCCTGGCAAAGCAAGTGTCTGACATTTTCAGTCTCTCTAAGGGAGAAGTGGGCCCTTCCTCCCACCAAAATTCATGAGGACTATGCATTAAAAAAGTAGAAACAACATAGATCAAGACTACTGAGAGTGGTGGTCCATGATGGCAGTGTAGGAACTCACCCTGAACTCACCTTATCCCATGGACACACCAAATCTACACCTACATATAGAGCAATACTCCTGAGGAAGAACAGAAGGGCTAATTGAACAGCTCTGCACAACAACAGAGGGACCACATAGAGAATGGTAGGAGAGACAGAGACATGGTAATGATGGGAACTCCAGACTTGATTCGATGACCTGGAGATGCTGGTGAGTGCCATTGTCTATGTTTCCCCTCCACCCTGATAGCACAGATGGGAACAGGGGCCCTACACTCTGGCTGACCTACAGCCTCAGTGACCCAGATTCCTAGCCCTCACAGCTCCAGCCAGCCCCTTTATGTGGGCCCCTGCCTGCACCCATCCCATCTCCAGCTATCTCACTGAGGCTGCCCCAATTCAGTGCACACCCAGATACCCCCCTGTTTGTGCCCACTATATCTCCAGTCATCATACCAAGGTGGCCCAGGTGGAAAGTACTTGAGGACACCTCCAGCATGCACCTGCTTCAGCTCCAGCCATCCCGCCAGGGCAGCCCCTATATGGAGGGGCCAGCCTGCCTGCCCCAGCTCCAGTTATCCTGCCATAGTGGCCCTGGTGCAGAGCACCCTGGAACCTGCCAACCCAGGCCAGTTCCAGCTCCAGCTCTCCAGCCAGGTGGTTCCAACATGGAGCACCCTGGGACCCCCAGACCCATGCCCACTCCAGCTCCAGCTGTTCCTGTAGGGTGGCCCCAGTGCAGCATGCCCTAAGACCCCCCTGGCCCATGCCTGTTCCATCTTTGGGCAGTCAACCAAACCTCCAGCGCACACAGTCTACACAGGGAAGCACCTACACAAGACCACTCCTTCAAGCTAGTAAAGGTAACAGTTCTGCCTAATTCACAGAAACAGAAAAAGTCAAACACAATCAGGAGACAGAGGAATATGTTCCAAATAAAAGAACAAACAAGATAAAACCCCAGGGCTTAAAAAAAAAAAAAAACCCTAATGAAATTGGAAGTGAGTAATTTACTGATAAATAGTCAAAATAGTGGTCATAAAAATGATCACCGAAACTTGGGAGAAGAATGGAAGAACACAGTGAAAACTTCAACAAAGAGTTGAAAATATGAAAGAACCAAAAAGAAGTCACAGAGCTAAAGAATACAATAACTGAACTAAAAAATACTCTAGAGGAAATCAATAGCAGATTAGATGATCCATAAGAACAGATCAGTGATGTGGAAGACAGAATAGTGGAAATTACCCAAGCAGAACAGCAAAAAGGAAAAAAAATTTTTTTTAAAGTGTAGTTTAAGGGATCTTTGGACAACATCAAGTATACTAACATTCACATTTTAGGGGTCCACAGAGCAGAAGAGAAATAGAGGTGGGCAGAAAATTTATTTGAAGAAATAATAGTTGAAAACTTTCTTAACCTGGGGAAGGAAACACACATCCAGGTCCAGGAAGCACAGAGAGTTCCAAAACAAGATGACCCAAAGAGATTCTTACCAAGGCATATTATAATTAAAATGGCAAAAGTTAAAGATAAAGAGAAAATTTCTTTTTAAAGAATTTTATTTATTTATTTGAGAGAGAGACACAGTGAGAGAAGGAACACAAGCAGCGGAGTGGAGAGGGAAGAAGCAGGCTTCCCATGGAGCAGGGGAGCCCTATGTGGGGCTCAATCCCAGGACCCTGGGATCATGACCTGAGCCCAAGGCAGACGCTTAACGACTGAGCCACCCGGGCGTCCCTAAAGAGAAAATCTTAAAAGCAGCAAGAGAAAAACAATAGTTACAAACAAAGGAAGCCCATAAGACTATCAGCTAATTTTTCAGCAGAAACTTTTGCAGGGCAAAAGAGAGTGGTAGGATATATTTAAAGTGCTTGAAAAGGAAAGCTTACAACCAAGAATACAATATTTGGCAAGATTATCATTCAGGATTGAAGAAGAGATAAAGAATTTCCCAGACAAGCAAAATCTGAAGTTCATCACCACTAGACTGGTCTTACAAAAAATGTTAGAGGGAAAGCCATAACTAGAAATAAGAAAATATATGAAAGAAAAAAATCTTACTGATATAGGAAAATATATAGTAAAGGCAGTAAAGTAAATGGCTACTTGCAAAGTTAATATGAAGGTTAAAAGACAAAAATAGTAAAATCAACTATAACTAAAATAAGCAGTTAAGGGATACACATAAAAAGATACATCTTTTTATTTTAAGACATCAAAAAATTTAAAATATGAAGGAGGGAGTAAAAAAATGTATTGCTTATAGAATGTGTTCAAACTTAAAGTGACTATCAGCTGTGTGTGTGTATATATATATATGGGAAGAGAGAGAGACTTTAGGTTAATATATATGAGCCTCATGGTGAGCACAAACCAAAAGCCTACCATAGATATACAAAAAATAAAGACAAAAGAACCCAAACATAAAACTAAAGAAAACCATCAAGCCACAATGGAAGAGATGCAGAGAATAAGAGGGGAACAGAGAAGAACCATAGAAACAACCAATAAACAATTAACAAAATGGCAATAAGTACATACCTATCAATAATTACATGTAAATGAATTAAATGCACCAGTTGAAAGACATAGAGTGGCTGAATGAGTTGAAAACAACACTCATCTATATGCTGCCTATGAGAGACTCATTTCAGATCTAAAGACACACACAGACTGAAAGTGAAGGGATGGAAAAAGATGTTCCATGCAAATGGAAACAAAAAGAAAGCTGGTGTAGCAATACTCACAACAGATAAAATAGACTTTAAAACAGAGACTATAACAAAAGATAAAGAAGAGCATTACATAATGATAAAAGGTAAATCCAAGAAAAGGATATAACATTCATAAAGATTTATGCACCCAACATAGGAGCATCTAAATATGTAAAGCAAGTATTAACATACATGAAGAAAGGTACAGTAATACAATAATAGTAGGGGACTTTAATATACCACTTACATCAATGGATAGAGCAACCAGACAGAAAATCAATAAGGAAACATTGGCCGTAAGTGATACATTAGACCAGATGGACTTAATAGATATATACAGAACATTTTATCTAAAAACTACAGAATACACATTCTTTTCAAGCACACAGGAATGTTCTCCAGAGTGCATCATATGTTAGGCCACAAAACAAGTCTTAATATATTCAAGAAGAGGGCGCCTGGGTGGCTCAGTCGTTAAGCGTCTGCCTTCGGCTCAGGTCATGATCCCAGGGTCCTGGAATCGAGTCCCACATCGGGCTCCCTGCTCAGCGGGAAGCCTGCTTCTCCCTCTCCCACTCCCCCTGCTTGTGTTCCTGCTCTCGCTGTCTCTCTCTGTCAAATAAATAAATAAAATCTTTAAAATATATATATATATATTCAAGAAGATAGAAATCATATCAAGCATCTCTTCTGACCATGTAAGTATGAAACTAGAAATCAACTACAAGAAGAAAACTGGAAAAAACACAAACACAAGGAGGCTAAACAGCATGTTACTAAACAGCCAATGGGTCAATGAAAAATCAAGAAGAAAAAATAAAAAACACCTTGACACAAATGAAAATGGACACACAACAGTCCAAAATCTATGGGATGCAGCAAAAACAGTTTGAAGAGGGAAGTTCATAGTAATAAAGGTCTACCTAAAGAAACAAGAGAAATCTCAAATTAACCATCTAACCTTATACCTAAAAGTGCTACAAAAAGAACAGAGCCCAATGTTAGTAGAAGGAAGGAAATAAAGATTAGAGCAGAAATAAATGAAATAGAGACAAAAATAGAAAAAAACCTATAGAACTAAAAGCAGATTTTTTTAAAAGGTAAAAAGTTTGATAAACCTCTAGCCAGACTCATCAAGAAAAAGAGAGCCTAAATAGGTAAAATCAGAAACAAAAGAGAAGTTACACTCACCGCAGAAATAGAAATGGTTATGAGATTACTATGAACAACTATACACCACCAAATTGGAAAACCTAAAAGAAATGGATAAATTCCTAGAAACATAAACCTTCCAAAACTGAATCACGAAGAAATAGAAAATCTGAATCAAGACTGATTACAAGTAATGAAATTAAACCAGTAACTTAAAAACTTACAATACACAAAAGTTCAAGACTGGACAGCTTTACAGGTGAATTCTGCCAAATATTTAAAGAAGAGTTAGCACTTATCCTTCTTAAATCGTTCCAAAAAATTGCAAAGGAAGGAATACATCCAGATTCATTCTATGAGGCCAGCATTACCCTGATGCCAAAGCCAGACAAAGACACTACAGGAAAAGAAAACTACACACCAGTATCTCTGATAGACATAGATGCAAAGACCATCAACAAAATATTAGCAAACTGAATTCAACAGTACATTAAAAGGATCGTTCATCATGATCAAGTGGAATTTATTCCAGGGATGTAAGTATGGCTTAACATCTACAAATCAATCAATGTGATACACCATATTAATAAAACAAAGCATAAAAAATATGATCAGCTCAATAGATGCAGGAAAGAAAATTCAACATCCACTTATGATAAAAGCTCTCAACAAAGTGGATGTAGAGGAAATGTACCTTAGCATAATAAAGGCTACGCATGACAAATCCACAGTTAACATCATACACACTGCACACTGGTGAAAGCTTTTCCTCCCCTAAGTTCAGAAACAAGACAAGGATGCCCATCTTGCCACTTTTATTCCACATAGTACTGGAAGTCCTAGCTGCAGCAATCAGACCAAAAAAAAAAAAAAAAAAAGAAAGAAAGAAAGAAAGAAAAAGTAAAGGCATCGAAATTGATAAGAAAGATAAAACTGTCACTATTTGCTGATGGCATATATGTGTGTATATATATATATATATATATATATATATATATATATATATATATAGGAGAAGAACTCTGAAGACACCACCAGAAAACTATTAGAACTAATAAATGAATTCAGTAAAATCTCAGGGTACAAAATTAACATACAGATATTAATTGCTTCCATACACTAATAACAAACTATCAGAATAAAAATAATCCTATCTACAATTGCACCAAAAAGAACAAAATACCTAGGAATAAATTTAAGGAAATGAAAGACTATAGGACGTTGATGAAAGAAATTGGAAGTGACACAAATAAATGGAAAGATACACCATGTGGATTGGAAGAACCAATGTTGTTAAAATGTCTATACTACTCAAAGCAATCTACACATTTACTGTGATTTTTTTAAATAAAAAAACCAATGGTATTTTTCATAGAACTAGAAAAAAAGAATCCTGAACTTCTTATGGAACCACAAAAGACCCTAAATAGCCATAGCAATCTTGAGAAAGAAGAACAAAGCTGGAAGTACCAAATTCCCTGATTTTGAACTATACTACAAAGCTATAATAATCAGCACATTATGGTACTGGCCTGAAAACAGACACATAGATCAATGGAATAGTGTAGAGAGCCCAGAAAAAATCTCACACACATATATGGTCAATTAATCTATGACAAAGGAGCTAAGAATATAAAAGCTAAAATAAACATGGGATTATATTAAACTAAGAACCTTTTGTATGATGAAGGAAACTGTCAACAAAACAAAGAGATAACCTACTGAATGGAAGAAGAAATTTGCGAATCATAAATCTGACAAGGAGTTAATATCATATCATATATATATGTATATAACTTACACAACTTAATATAAAAAAACAATTAAAAATGGGCAGAGACAAACTGTAAGAGACTCTTAATCTCAGGAAGCAAACTTGAGGGCTGCTGGAGTGGGGGGCAGGAGGGATGGGGTGGCTGGGTGATGGACACTGGGGAGGGTATGTGCTATGGTGAGCGCTGTGAACTGTGTAAGACTGTTGAATCACAGACCTGTACCCCTGAAACAAATAATACATTATATGTTAATTAAAAAAAAGAAAAAAATGAGCAGAGTGCTTGAATAGGCATTTTTCCAAAGACATCTAGAGACATACGGATGGTCAACAGACACATGAAAAGATGCTTGACATCCCTAATCATCAGCGAAATGCAAATCAAAACCATCAGAATGGCTAGTATCAAAAAGAGAAGAAATAACGAGCGTTGGCCAGGATGTCAAGAAAAGGGATTTGTGCACTGTTGGTGGGACTCTACATTGGTGCAGCCGCTAAGGAAAACAGTATGGAGGTATGGAGGTTCTTCAAAAAATTAAAAATAGAACTACCATGTTATCCAGCAATTCTGTTCTGGGTATTTACCCAAAGAAAATGAAAACCAATTTAAAGGCATATATGCACTCCTATGTTCACTGCAGCATTATTTATAATAACCAAGGTATGGAAGTAACCTAAGCGTCTATCGATAGCTAAATGGATAAAGAAGATGTGATGTATGTATACAATAGAAAAGTTTTCAGCCATAAAAAAGAATGCGATCTTGCCATTTGCAACAACGTGGATGGAACTAGAGAGTGTTTTGCAGGTAAGATAAGTCGGACAGGGAAAGACAAATGCCATATGATTTCACTTATGTGTGGAATCTAAAACACAAAACAAATGAACACAAACAAAACAGAAACAGATTCACAGAAAAAGGGGGAGGAATTGGGAAGCGGGCAGAATAGGTGATGAGGATTAGGAAGTACAAACTTCTAGTTATAACGTAAATAAGCCAAGGGGGTGTAATGTACAGCATAGAGAATATAATCAATAATATTGTAAAGGCTTTGTATGGTGGCAGAGGGTACCAAAAATTACGTTTCTGCTGCTGACTAGGAGCGTAACTTTAGCCAATTTATGTACCTTCTCAGTCTCAGTCTGCTAATCCACAAAATGGGAAGACTAATATTTACCTCTTAGGGCTGTTAAGAATATTAAAACAAAATAACATCTGTGAAAATGCCACACCCATTATCTGGCCTGTTAGAGGCACTCAACAAATGACATTTCATTCATTCTAAAAATCAGCACTGAGGCTGGAAGCCCAAACTCTGTCCTTCAGCTGACCTTGACTTGTTATCAGCACCTTTTGTGTATTGCCCTTAAGCTACTGGTATAGACTGAATTGTGTTCCCCTAAAATTCGTATGTTGAAGACCTAACCCCCAACATTAGTAGATTTGGAGATAGTCTTTAAAGAGGTAATGAAGTTTAAATAAGGTCATAAATGGAGTTCTGACCCCATACGATTGGTCTCCTTATGGGAAGAAGAAGAGACATCAGTGATGCCCGCATGCAGCAGACGAGCCAGCCAGTGCTGGAGCAGCACGTGAGACAGTTAGCGTGGAGCTTTGAGCAGTTCCTTTACTGTCTGGAACACATATCAAATACATTTAAGGGTATGTGGAAGGGGCAAAAAAGATTTGTGCATTTGAAGCCTTTAAATGCATGAGGCTCTTTAAACAACATCCTTGTTGAAGATAGACCAGAGAAAATGCCAGGTAAGTATCAGCTCTTCATAAACTTTTCAGTCATAAACTCTTCTCAACAGTTTGGTCCTAACTCTACAAAACGTAGGTAGTATCTACTTGCTTTCCCATCATGCAAATGAGTCACGTGACATAACTTGATACCTATGGGTTTGATCTGAACTTGCCATCTGGGATCACAATTTGGTCTGGGGGCGGGGTGGGGAGAAGAACACAGATGGCCTCTGGGGTTCTGATCATGAATGCTGGAGGGGATTTAGCTGTCAAGAGAGTGGAATTTGTCACGTTTTTATCTATCATCTGCCACAATCTCTATTACCCACTTTCATTATTTCAGGGAATCCAAAATCTTTTTGGAGACATTTTTTACCTGACACAGTGTGCAGCAGTTACAATCCAACACCCTCCGATATAAATTCCTCCACATTTGATTTTCTCATTGTCCTTAATTGCCACCTGCCACGGGAAGTCTCCCTGTAAGAGACATTAGTGTGGTCACTGTCATTCGACCAGACGGTGATAGACAGGTAGCCCTAAGATATGCCCATTGCAAGACTCCCAGTCTCTTATCATTACATATCTCCCCCACCTTTCTTTGTTTTTCAAACTTGGACTGCTCCTGGGAAGTAACAGGTTTACCATGTGTGCTGGCTTTCCTCCTACGACTCGTTTCCTTCGAATGGGCACGCTGTTTTTAACTCCACAGGACACTTTAGGGAGAATTGACTTTATCCGTTTTCTTTCTTCAAGAAAGGAAGAGATTGTATCATTATGATTTTGAACCCATTACTTCTTGCTAATTTATGCCACAAAACCAGCAAAGTCACTGCTAAAACAAAACAGCCTGAATTGACTAATAAATTCTTTTAGATGCTAATTGGTACTGTTGACCTTGTTCAAAAATTCTGGCTTAATATGAAGATTGCTTGATTCTCTGAAGTTCTGCCTAAAGGTACACTGGTGGCAGAAAGAGGCCAACTTGAAGGGTTAAACATTTTTATCTCTGCCTTTGGCAGAGAGATAAAAGATGTCAAATGGCCAGGCATACTCAGGATGAGGGTCTCATTCAGAAATCATCAGAATGAGCTGACAACATGGGCACCTATATCTTCTCACTTTCATAGTTTTTACTTTACAGAGGCTGTTCATATGGAATTATTTTCAATAATATTAACATTAATGATGTTAACATTTGAGCACTTTCTGTGTCAGTCCTCGTGCTAAATATTTTGTATGTAGTTTATTTAATCTAATCATCATATTAACCCTGCGAGGTAATGTGCCAGGGACCCATGGACAATCCAGGATCAGTGGGCGAGGGGGTATTCTTTTGGTCACTTGACACATGATGATATTTCCTTCCTCTGTGAACATTTAGATGTGGCACACTTGTCACAGAGACACCTGGCAGAACAAGGCTTGAGATGGGAATTGGCGGAAGAACTCATGAAAAAGGAAGAAAGTGAAAATATAAGCTGTTTTCCTTATTCTTTCTATATATTTTAGTACATCATGAGTATCTTTACAAACTTGCTCCTTAGGCCCAAATGAGAAAGGAAAATTAATATCACTGTCAATTACTTTGGGCATATAAGAAGGAGGTGGGTCTTTAAGGGAGAGAAATCGTGAGTGAATATGGATGGGTTTTTGTCTGTTCGTTTTGTCCCACCCATTCTAAGAACCGGGTTGGGGGAAAAATGTGATGGTAAGTTTTAAATTTGTGCTTGGACCTTTAAAAGAAGAAAGACCTCATCTACTGAGGATTGTGGAAGCAGCTCAGGCACTATCTGAAAACCAATGCTACGTTGAGTAGAAAATAAAGAGCCTTTGGTGAAAAATCTCCTCGGACTGATAGCTGTATCTTCAAAATCTAAATCTTTCAATCATTGCTGATGAAAAAAAATTGTTAATTAATTTTGGGGTCTGGCAATTAGAAGAGAGTCTGATGTGAACTTCAGCTTAAATTCCCCTAAAACAGGGAGCTATTTTATTCCCAATTTGTAGTTGAGGTTAAGTTATTCACCTAAGGTTACACAGTTAATAAATAAATAACTGAGTCAGGATGACTCAAGTCTGTCTGACCCAAAAACTCTTATTAATTACTGTCTCCTCAGGGACTTAATACTTAATTTAATTTAGCTCTCAGTGCACAACTGGCCGGGATACAGATCTTCACAGACCTTCTGTTATCAGGATTGAAAACATTGAAAAAGAACCAGCTCAAGTAAAGTCTATTATTTTTATATTTCAAAATGTCATGGGTCATGCTCGAAATCTGGTTGTTTTTGACAAAACTGACATGACAAAGCTCATAGCAAATAAAAAAATGTTATGTAGCTCTAAAATATTGTTTTCACTTCAAAATTAGCCTTGTGAATTAACCCATTTTTAAAAGCAGTTCTCAAGAAACATTTATGTGTGTTTTTCTTAAGAGTGATAAGAAGAGTAATGTTATTTTTTTCTATTTACATTGATAGCAAAGGTAATTGTTGCTTGAATTAATTATATATACACACATACATACATACACACACAACATTAAAATGCAGATGTAAATCAAGGAAGCACTCGTAAAAAAGAATAATGTTAATTTACCTTCATCCATATCAGCAGTCAAAAATTCTGTTTCTTCTATAATAAAACAAAAAGTTCCAATGTTTATGGTGTGTTTATAATAGAAATTAAATAATTAAAATTATTTCAACTTTGATCATAATTTTGTCTTAAAACCTGTTGTCTATTGATTGATTGATTGATGAGAGAGAGAGAAAGCGTGAGCACACACACATGCATGGGCATGCATGAGTTGGGGAGGGGCGGAGGGAGGAGAGAATCTTAAGCAGTCTCCATGGACACAAACTTGATCTCATCACCCTGAGATCATGACTGGAGCCAAAATCAACAGTTGGATGCTTAACCCACTGAGCAACCCAAGCACCCCAAAAACCTGTCTTCTGTTTAAAAAGGACAGTACAAATCCACAAAGCATACCATCTTATTTCCTTTCTATACCTAGGTAATTGTGAAGGCTCAGGATGAACTATGTAGAAATTTTGCAGGTACCAACTAGAGGTGTCTCTTGGTACAAGTGAATGGTGAGACTCATGGTGCTGTAGTTTTCTGCATTTAGAATAGGCAAAATGCTTGGGTCAGAGAAGGAAAGCTTCTTTTTCAACTCTGATTCACAAAGTCCTTACATAAGGCAGGGAACAGTTACTAACACTGACTGAAAGAGAACTCAGCTGACATTAGAAAGGCCTCTGTGCCTGCACTAACGTGAAAGCTGAGTTATTGCTCACACGTGGTTATATCATGCGCAATTAATAGCTTCATTAAAATATAAGAAGAGGGGCGCCTATGTGGCTCAGTCAGTTAAGCATATGACTCTTGATTTCCGTTCAGGTCATGATTTCAGGATCATGAGATCGAGCCTCACATCAGGCTCCATGCTCAGCAGGGAGTCTGCTTAAGATTCTCTCTCTCCTTCTCCTTGTGCCCCTCCCCCAGTTCACTCTCTCTCTCTCACACACACACACAAACACACACACGCTCTCTCTCTCTCTCAAGTAACTAAATCTTTAAAAATATATATAAAAAGACAGCAGTAGCTTTGTTTTGCTTCAATTCTGCAATATTCCAAGAATTTAAATTTTTTACCTTGAGCCACATGTAAGAAAAACAAAATTTACCACAGCAAAGGATAATTTTTGAGAAAAATGAATACCATATCAATGATATTATACATATATCATAAAACTATAATACCTTATCCTTGTTTTCAATTCTGTAATATAAATTTTCTACTATAACAATGTATTTACCTTTAATTTCAGGATGTCCTTTAATTTCAGGATGTCCAGTTCCTAAAAACAAAACAAAACACTCACTGTAGCAAAGAGATAATGTTCACCTGGATAAAATATACATGAATCATTAATATCTCAGAATTGGTATAACAAGTTAAGTTTTTTACAAAGATAAAGGGGAATCGCAGTCTGTCATCTTTCCTTGATTTTTAATACCACATAACAGATGTTTCATATTGCATTTAAACACATACCAATTTCACTACGGCAAGGAAATAATTTTTACTTGAGTTTTATTTTTTTATTTTATTTTTCTTAAGATTTTTATTTATTTATTAGAGAGAGAGACAGCGAGAGAGGGAACACAAGCAGGGGGAGTGGGAGAGGGAGAAGCAGGCTTCCCGAGGAGCAGGGAGCCCGATGCGGGGCTCGATCCCAGGACCCTGGGATCATGACCTGAGCCGAAGGCAGATGCCCAACGACTGAGCCACCCAGGCGCCCCTTTAATCTCTCTTTTTTAAAGGATTTTATTTTTGAGTAATCTCTGTGTCCGACATGGGGCTTGAACTCACAACCTCAAGATCAAGAGTCACATGCTTTTCCGACTGAGCCACCCAGGCACCCCTTTACTTGAGTTTTAAAAAGAGATGTATATTTTGGATATATTTGAACCCATACGGACAGCAAATTTATTATACAGTTATACAAAATGTATAACCCTGTTAAACTTATAATTATAAAAGGTGGGCTTTCCAGGATACATGAAACCAAGTTATACTCCAAACTTCCCTTGGTTTAGTGATTCCTATCTGTCCACTGAAAGAGCAATGAATATATTAATATTTTTATTTTTCATCTCTTCTCTCATTTGCTCTTGCTTAGAGAGTGAAAAATCAGAACAACTACTGAAAGACAAAAGGTGGTGCTCACTCTAAAGAAGGGTAAACTGAAGTAATAATGACAGTTGACTAAATGTATTTTTGATATGGATTCAAGTAATTGATTTTTAAAAAGTAAGTTTTATGTTATAGTTACTCCCTGGCAGTGGGATTTTTTTTTTCCCCTGATAAGCCAACAAATTCTGTGTTTTGACCTTAAACTTTAGAGTTTTGAATTGGGAGAAGGAGGAGAGGGAGGGAAAAGGAACAGAAGTGGAGGAGAAAGAAAAGAAACCCCAAATATCATTATACTGAAAAAGTGAAATCAAACTGTAGACCTTCAGAGGAAGACTGCATGATCTCACTTATATGTGGAATCTAACAAAACAAACTCATAGAAAAAGAAGTCAAATTTGTTGTTACTAGGGGCAGGGGTAGGGGGTGGGGAATTAGGTGACTGTCGTCAAAAGGTACAAAATTCCAGATCAATAAGTGCTGGGGGTGTAATGTACAGCGTGGTGACTATAGTTACCATTGCTGTATGGTATACTTGAAAGTTGCTAAGGGAGTAAATCCTAAATGTTCTCATCGAAAGAAAAAAAATGTAACTATATGACATGATGGATGTTAACTAAACTTACTGTGGTCATCATCTCTCAATATATGTCTGTCAAGTCATTATGTTTTACACCTTAAACTTATATACGGTGTTGTATGTCAATTCTATTTCAATAAAACTGGGAAGGAATGACTCTCAAGCTTTACTGGCAAGAGTCATGACTTACGGTCTTCCTCCTTAAAAAATGTTTGGAAATTTCTTTCTCTCCTCTCTTTACTAAGGTTTTAACTATATTTAATGGACATAAAAGTATTTTGCTCAACAGCGTATAGAAACTTCAAAAGAAATAATATGATTTGAGATCCTAAAACGTGTTTTTACATTTAAAAACTGATGTCAATGGGAAGTTAAGACTTTAGTAAAGTCAAATAATACCAAGCAATGGCAAAACATAATTATTATCAATTCATTTATCCATATATATCTCCACCATGTATTTAATGCTTACCTGTAAGGCACATGTGGAATATAAAAATAATTAGATTGTTTTCAAGAACAGGGCCTGGCACACATAGTAAGAACTTAATAAATATTCACTGAGTAAATGAATGAATATAATAACTTCCAGAAAGCACTGATGTAAGTAAGAAGTCAGTCTGTGTGACACAGAGTAGGTACTTGGTAAATATTTTTACCATCAGAGGTTTTCCAATGAGCACCAAAAAACAAAGAGCATTAACTCATTGCTTTGAAACTTGGTAAGTAGAGGGAAAGAATTAAAAACTATGCTTTCTTTCTACTATGAATTGCATTTCATGGAAACAAAATAGTTGATGAAGGGAAGTTCTTCTCTATAGAAAACCAATTAATAAATGCAGAAGGAATGCTGAATTAGAAATCACCATCTTGGGGCGCCCGGGGGGTTCAGTTGTTAAAGCGTCTGCCTTCGGCTCAGGTCATGATCCCAGGGTCCTGGGATCGAGCCCCACATCGGGCTCCCTGCTCCGCGGGAAGCCTGCTTCTCTCTCCCACTCCCCCTCCCGCTTGTGTTCCCTCTCTCGCTGTGTCTCTCTCTGTCAAATAAATAAATAAAATCTTTTTTTTTTAAAGAAATCACCATCTTATAATTCCTATTGACAAATTGGATCTAGGCAACAATCACACAGGCTACTAAAAACCATTAAGATGAAAGGTTGTGGGGGAACTTTTTAAAAAGGAAAGATCAAGCTGGTCCGGTGATCAATTTTAGCATCATTAATAGTGGGATACCCAGAGAACTTATTTTATGTAATAGAAAGGACACAGCACTACCCATCAAGAATTCTTGCCTAAGGGACCCCTGGGTGGCTCATTCGGTTAAGTGTCTGCCTTCAGCTCAGGTCACGATCCCAGGGTCCTGGGATCGAGTCCCACATCAGGCTCCTTGCTCAGCGGGGAACCTGCTTCTCCCTCTGCCTGCCACTCCCCCTGTTCATGCTCTCTCTCTCCCTTCTTCCCTCTCTCACTCTGACAAATAAATAAATATAAAAAAAAAATCTTTGGGGTGCCTGGGTGGCTCAGTTGGTTAAGTGACTGCCTTTGGCTCAGGTCATGATCCTGGAGTCCTGGGATCGAGTCCCGCATTGGGCTTCCTGCTCAGTGAGGAGCCTGCTTCTCCCTCTAGCCCTCCCACCTCTCATGTACTCTCTCTCTCTCATTCTCGCCCTCTCAAATAAAGAAATAAAGAAATCTTTAAAAAAAAAAAAGAATTCTTGCCTAAAATATTGAACTTTGTATCTCATCACATCTCTGTAAATCCAGAATAAGGAACATCCTGTAGGCAAATGACCAAGTTTGTTTAAAAATCAATGGCATGAACACATGCAGAAGAATGAAACTGGACCATTTCCTTACACCACACACAAGAACAGACTCAAAATGGTTGAAAGACCTAAATGTGAGACAGGGGTCCATCAAAATCCTAAAGGAGAACACAGGCAGCAACCTCTTCGACCTCAGCCGCAGCAACTTCTTCCTAGAAACGTTGCCAAAGGCAAGGAAAGCAAGGGCAAAAATGAACTATTGGGACCTCATCAAGATAAAAAGCTTTTGCACAGCAAAAGAAACAATCAACAAAACCAAAAGACAACCAACAGAATGGGAGAAGGTATTTGCAAATGACATATCAGATAAAGGGCTACTATCCAAAATCTATAAAGAACTTCTTAAACTCAACACCCAAAGAACAAATAATCCAATCAAGAAATGGGCAGAAGACATGAACAGACATTTTTCTGAAGAAGACATCCAAATGGCCAACAGAAACATGAAAAAGTGCTCAATATCGCTCAGCATCAGGGAAATCCAAATCAAAACCTCAATGAGATATCACCTCACACCAGTCAGAATGGCTAAAATTAACAAGTCAGGAAAGGACAGATGTTGGCGGGAATGTGGAGAAAGGGGAACCCTCCTACACTGTTGGTGGGAATGTAAGCTGGTGCAGCCACTCTGGAAAACAGGATGGAGGTTCCTCAAAAAGTTGAAAATAGAGCTACCATACGATCCAGCAATTGTACTACTGGATATTTACCCCAAAGATACAAATGTAGGGATCCGAAGGGGTACGTGCACCCCAATGTTTATAGCAGCAATGTCCACAATAGCCAAACTGTGGAAAGAGCCAAGATGTCCATTGACAAATGAATGGATAAAGGAGATGTGGTATATATACACAATGGAATATTATGCAGCCATCAAAAGGAATAAAATCTTGCCACTTGCAATGACGTGGATGGAACTGGAGAGTGTTATGCTGAGCGAAATAAGTCAATCAGAGAAAGACATGTATCATATGACCTCACTGATATGAGGAATTCTTAATCTCAGGAAACAAACTGAGGGTTGCTGGAGTGGTGGGGGGTGGGAGGGATGGGGTGGCTGGGTGATAGACATTGGGGAGGGTATGTGCTATGGTGAGCGCTGTGAATTGTGCAAGACCGTTGAATCACAGATCTGTACCTCTGAAAGAAATAATACATTATATGTTTAAAAAAAAAGAAGAAGTAGAAGAAGATAGCAGGAGGGGAAGAATGAAGGGGGAAATCGGAAGGGGAGATGAACCATGAAAGACGATGGACTCTGAAAAACAAACTGAAGGTTCTGGAGGGGAGGGGGGGTGGGAGAATGGGTTAATCTGGTGATGGGTATTAAAGAGGGCACGTTCTGCATGGAGCACTGGGTGTTATACACAAATAATGAATCATGGAACACTACATCAAAAAAACTAATGATGTAATGTATGGTGATTAACATAACATAATAAAAAAAATCAATGGTGTGAAAAAAATTGGGGGTGGATAGGTAGGTAACATTTTTTAAATTGAAGTATAGTTGACATACAATGTTATATTAGTTTCAGGTGTATGACATCATGATTCAGCAATTCTATATATTATGCAATGATGACCACAGTAAGTGTGGTTACTATGTGTCATCATGCAACATCATTACAATATTATTGACTATACTCTCTATGTTGTACTTTTCAATGACTTACTTATTTTACAACTGGAAGTTTGTACTTCTTAATCTCCTTCAACTAATTCCCCCATCTTCCCCACCTACCCCTGGCAGCCACCAGTTTGTTCTCTGTATTTATGTATCTCTTTCTAATTTGTTTATTTGTTGGTTCATTTGTTTTGTTTTTTAAATTCCACATATAAGTGAAATCATATGGTATTTGTATTTCTCTGTCTGACTTATTTCACTTAGCATAATACTCTCTAGGTTTATCATGTTGTTGCAAATGGCAAGATGTTATCCTTTTTTTTTTGACCTGAGTAATATTCTAGTGTGTGTGTGTGTGTGTGTGTGTGTGTGTGTGTGTGTATCACATCTTCTTTATCCATTCATTTGTCAATGGACACTTAGGTTGCTTCCATATCTTGGCTATTGTAAATCATGCTGCAATAAACATAGAGGTGCATATAGCTTTTTTGCATTTGTGTTTTTGTTTTCCTTGGGTGAATACCCAGTAGTGGAATTGCTGGATCATATGGTAGTTATATATACATATATATAATTTTTTTTGAGAAAACTCCATACTGTTTTCCATAGTGGCTGCACCAACTTACATTCCCATCAACAGTGCACAAGGGTTCCCTTTTCTCCACATCTTCACCAACACTTATTATTTCTTGTCTTTTTCATATTAACCATGCTGACTGGTGTGAGGTGATATCTTACTGTGGTTTTCATTCGCATTTCCCTGATGATTAAAGATGTTGAACATCTTTTCATGTGTTTATTGGCCATCTATATGCCTTCTTTCGACAAATGTCTGTTCATTCCTCTGCCCATTTATTAATCAAATTATTGTGTGTGTGTGTGTGTGTGTGTGGTTGAGTTGTATAAGTTTTTATATATTTTGGATATATCATTCACAAATATCTTCTCCCATTCATACACCTATTTGTTTTGTTAATGGTTTTCTTTGCTCTGCAAATCTCTTTATTTTGTTTTAGTCCAAATAGTTTATTTTTGCTTTTGTTTCCCTCACTTGAGGAGACATATTAGAAAAATGTTGCTAAAGCTGGCATCCAAGAGATTACTGCTTATGTTCTCTTTTAGGAGACTTATGATTTCAGGTATCACATTTAGGTCTTTATTATTTTTTTAATTTAAATTTGATTAATTAACATACATTTATGTCTTTAACACATTTTGAGTTTATTCTTTTTTTTTTAAGATTTTATTTATTTATTTGACAGAGAGAGACACAGTGAGAGAGGGAACACAAGCAGGGGGAGTCAGGGAGGGAGAAGCAGGCTTCCCGCGGAGCAGGGAGCCCGATGCGGGGCTCGATCCCAAGACCCTGGGATCATGACCTGAGCCGAAGGCAGACGCTTAACGACTGAGCCACCCAGGCGCCCCTTGAGTTTATTCTTGTGCATGGTGTAAGAAAGTGGTCCAGTTTCATTTTTTTGAATGTACATTTCCAGCTTTCCCAACACCATTTATTGAAGAGACTGTGTATTCTAGATTGTGTATTCTTGCCTCCTTTGTTGTAGGTTAATTGACCATGTAAGCATCAAGCATGTAAGCATGTAAACATATGGACTCTCTATCCTGTTCTATTGATCTATGTGTCTGCTTTTATGCCAGTACCATAATATTTTGATTACTATAGCTTTGTAGTATATCTTGAAATCTAGGATTGTGATACCTCCAGTTTTGTTCTTCTTTATCAAGATTGACTATTCAGGATCTTTTGTGGTTCCATACAAATTTTAGGATTCTTTGCTCTAGTTCTGTGAAAAATACCATTGATATTTTGATAGGGATTGTGTTAAATCTGTAGATTACTTTGGGTAGTATAGACATTTAAAAAAATATTTGTTCTTCTAATCCATGAACATGGTATATCTTTCCATTTATTTGTGTCACTTTCAATTTCTTTCATCAATGTCTTATAGTTTTCAGAGTGTAAGTCTTTCACCTTCTTAATTAAATTTATTCCTAGGTATTTTATTCCTTTGGTGCAATTGTAAATGGAATTGTTATCTTAATTTCTTTCTCTGATAGTTTGTTACTAGTATATAGAAACCACAAGTGATATCTGAATGTTAACTTTGTATCCTGCAATTTTACTGAATTTATTTATTAGTTCTTTTTTTTTAAGGATTTTATTTATTTCAGAGAGAGAGAGAGAATGAGAGATAGAAAGCATGAGAGGGAAGAGGGTCAGAGGGAGAAGCAGACTCCCCGCCGAGCAGGAAGCCCGATGCGGGACTCGATCCCAGGACTCCAGGATCATGACCTGAGCCGAAGGCAGTCACCCAACCAACTGAGCCACCCAGGCGCCCAATAGTTTTTTTGTGGAGTCTTTAGTTTTCTTCTTTTTTAAAAAGATTTATTTATTTATTTGAGGTGGGGCGGGGCAGAGGGAGAGAATCTTCAAGCAGACTCCCCACTGAGTGCAGAGCCCAATGCAGGGCTCCAACTCAAGACCCATGAGATCATAGCCTGAGCCTAAACCAAGAGTCAGATGCCCAACTGACTGAGCCACCCAGACATCCCTAGAGTTTCTGTGTAAAGTATCATGTCATTTGCAAATTGGACAGTTTTATTTTTCCTTTACAAATTTAAATGCCCTTTCTTTCTTTTCTTTTTCTTTCTTTCTTTCTTCTTTCTTTCTCTTTCTTTTTCTTTCTTTCTTTCTTTCTTTCTTTCTTCTTTCTTTTCTTTTTTCTTTCTTCTTTCTTCTTCTTCTTCCTTCTTTTTTCTCTCTTTCTCTTTTTCTCTCTCCTTCCTTCCTTCCTTCTTTCTTTCTTTCTTTCTTTCTTCTTTCTTTCTTTCTTTCTTTTTCTTTCTTTCTTTCTTTCTTTCTTTCTTTCTTTCTTTCTTCTTTTCTTTTCTTTTCTTTCTTTCTTTCTCTTTCTTCTCTTTCTTTCTTCTTTCTTTCTTTCTTTCTTTCTTTCTCTCTCTTCTTTCTTCTCTTTCTCTTTCTTTCTTTCTCTCTTTCTCTCTTCTTTCTTTTCTTTCTTTTTCTCTCTTTCTTTCTTTCTTTCTTTCTTTCTTTCTCCTTTCTCCTCTTCCTCTCTTTCTCTCTTTCTCTCTTTTCTCTTCTCCCTCTTTCTCTCTTTCTTTTCTCTTTCTCTTTCTCTCTCTCTCTTCTCTCTCTTCTTTCCCCTCCTTTCTCTCTCCTCTTTCTCTTTCTTCACCTTTCTCTCTTTCTCCTCTTTTCCTCTTTCCTCTTTCTCTCTTTCTCTCTCTCTCTTTCTTTCTTTCTTTTCTTTTTCTCTTTCTTGTCTGATTGTTAAGACTCCAGTACTACATTGAACAAAAGTGGCAATAGTGGACATCCTTGTCTTGTTCCTGATCTTAGAGGAAAAGCTTTCAGATTTTCACCATTGTGTATGATGTTAGTTGTAGGTTTATCATATATGGCCTTTATATGTTGAAGTATGATCCCTCTAAAATCCACTTGGTTGAGAGTTTTTATCATGAATGGATATTGAATTTTGTCAAATTCTTATTTTGAATCTGTTGTGATGACAATATGTTTTTCTCCTTCATTTTGTTGATGTGATGTATCACATTGATTTATTAAAGGATATAGAACCATTCTTGCATTCCTGGAATAAATTCCACTTGATCACAGTGAATGATCCTTTTATGTATCATTGAATTTGGTTTGTTAATATTTTGTTAAGTATTTTTGCATCTATGTTCACTAGGGATATGATGTGTAATTTTCTTTTTTTGTAGTGTCTTTGTCTAGTTTTGGTATCAGGGTAATGCTGACCTTGTGAAATGAATTTGGAAATTTTCCTTCCTCTTCCTTTTTGGAATAGTTTGAGAAGAATAGGTATTAACTCTTCTTTAAATGTTTGGTAGAATTAACCTGTAAAGCCATTTGGTACTGAACTTTTGTTTGTTGGGAGTTTTTTTTTATTACCAATTCAATTTCATTACTAGTAATCAGTCTGTTCAGATTTTCTATTTATTCCTGGTTCAGTTTTGGAAAATTGTATATCTCTAAGAATTTATCAGTTTCTTTTTATGTTGTCCAATTTGTTGCCATATCATTTTCATAATAGTCTCTTATAATCCTTTGTATTTCTGTGGTGTCAGTTAGTTTGCCTTTTTCATTTCTGATTTTATTTATTTGACTCTTCTTTCTTTTATTTCAATGACTCTGACTAAAGATTTATCAATTTTGTTTATCTTTTCAAAGAACCAACTCTTGGTTTCATTGGCACTTTTAGTTGAATTTAATTTAATTTTATTTAGTCTTTATCTCATTTATTTCTGCTCTAATCTTTATCATTTCCTTCCTTTTACTAACTTTGGGCTTTTTTGGTTCTTCCTTTTCTAGTTCTTTTAGGTATAATGTCAGATTATTTATTTAGGATTTTTCTTCTTTCTTGAGATAGGCCTGAATTGGTATAAACTTCCTTCTTAGAACTGCTTTTGCTGTGTCCCAAAGATATTGGACCATTGTGTTTCCAGGTGGGTAACTCTTACACTTGATCTTAGCCAAAAGGTCAAGAAACATAATTCTTAAAGAATAAAAGATACGTTAAAAACTTAATAATCAAATAGAATGTTAGACTCTTTTGGATCTTGATTCAAACACACTGTTCTAAAAGGACATTTTTGAGAGGGGTGCCTGGGTGGATCAGCCAGTTAAGCATCAGATGACTCTTGGTTTCAGCTCAGGTCATGATCTCACAGTTGTGGGATCAAGTCCCACACAGGGCTCTGGACTCAGCTTGGAGTCTGCTTCAGATTCTCTCTCCCTGTCCCTCCTGCTCACTCTCTCTCTCTCTCTCTCTCTCAGATAAATAAATAAATAAATAAATAAATAAATAAATAAATAAATAAAATCTTTTAAAAAAGATATTTTTGAGACAGTTGGGAAAACTTGAACATGGGCTGTTATTAAACAGTGTTAGGGAATTATTATTATTAGGGATACTAATGAGAGTATATTGTGTATGTATAACATGTTTGTATCATTAGAAATGTATGTAGGGGAAGTGACATGATATCTCAAATGTGCTTTAAAATACTTAAACAAGGGGCACCTGGGTGGCTCAGTCCTTAAGCATCTGCCTTCAGCTCAGGTCATGATCCCAGGGTCCTGGGATTGAGCCCTGCATGGGGCTCCCTGCTCAGCGGGAAGCCTGTTTCTCCCTCTCCCACTCCCCTGCTTGTGTTCCCTCTCTTGCTGTGTCTCTCTCTGTCAAATAAATAAATAAATAAAATATTTTTAAAAAATAAAATAAATAAAATACTCAAGCTGAACAAGACTGGCAAAATATTGATAATTGTTCAAGCTGGGAGAGAGGCACATCTTGGTTCATTCTAATAATCTATTTTTGTTATGTGGGAGCCTTTCTGATAAAAAGTTCTGAAATAACAAATGTATTTAATAAATGAAAATATGAGAGAACATTCCATAGTTCTTCGAATGCCCACTCAGTAGTATTCTTACTGCTAACACTCCCCTATACCCACTTAAGATTACAATTTACCTAAAAGAAAGTTTCAGAGTCCCCAGATCAAGTAATGGGAAAACGTAGCACAAAACCTTAATTACCTTCACAACCAATTTCATCTTCTCCTGTAATGCAATCCACCTCACCGTTGCACTTATATTTGTTTGGAATACAAACACCAGATCTACAGAAGAAACTTTTGCCTCGGCATCCTACACAAACATAAATAGAAGAAGGTTTTTATTTTTCTTTCTTCATACTTAAAATCCAATAGGATAGAATCTGAAATTCAATGGGGGAGTCTTCTTCTACCTGTACAGCACAGTTCGTCACTCTGGTCTCCACAATCATTGATACCGTTACAGGTTCTCTTTTGAGGAATGTATTTCCCGTTCACACAGTGAAAGGAGTCATTTGTTGGAGGAGCTGTAAATTAGGAATTCTCTTTGTGAATTTTATTTATGGAGTTGTAGGTGACATCCTGATCACATTTGGAATAATGAGGACATTAATATAAAGTCAGGCATCAAATAGAAAATGATATTAAATGTATTGGTAGCATCAACATAATATATATGGTTAATAAAAAAAAAAAATGTCAATGCTGGTTTATGGAGTCCCTTTCATTATCTCTGAAAACCAGTATTTACTGTGGAGGTCTGTACTTGCTGAGGTTGGGGGAGGGGGCTCAGGGTCACGGGCCCTTGCTCACATCGGCAAACACCAGTGTTCACCCATTCCTTTCGAGCTGCTGCACGAATCCTCACTTCCATCCCATGACTTACTTGGGCAGTGCAATTTATATTTTGATGGTATTTTTTTTTTTTTAAGCACCAAAAAAGGCTTTAGCCTTTAAAACCCTATGTATGACTAAAATATTCCCATGTCAGGACCGAGGAGGAAAGTGGCAGTGACTGTCCTGAGACTGTGGTCACTTAAATATTTTAAAGACATTTTTAAGTGTGTAGGCTGGGCCTCTCAAAGGAGATATTGAGGTTTCTTCTGATGTTTGTATTACTTATGTTTGTGGTATTATCCAGATGTTTCAGCAAGCATAGAGGAGTCAGGCAACTTTGCTCCCCATGTAGGAACCTGGAGAGAAGTAATATTTGAATGCAAAACGGTACAATAGAGGAAAAGCACCAATTTAGGTTCTAAAGCTTAAATTGTTTGTTTACTAAAGCCTAAACTTGTTTGTTTACGACCAACGTGGTGTGCAATAAACAATTTTGAAGGAAGCTTTGAAGTTTCAGGCAAGTACTCTACCAACCTGCATTCTGTGTGTAGCAAACCACACCAGCGAAATTCTTGTCATTTTTAGTTCTTCTCTTAATAAAAGTACATTCAGCCAAACTTGTCTCTAATCCTCGACAACGCACTTGGAGACATTCAGTGGAATTTAAATGGAGATTTTCAGGAACCTCAAACTTTTTTTGAATATCAAAAGCACCTCTACAAATAGAATAAATGAAACATTAAGATAGAATGATTAGTATTTTGCATTTATAACCTTACTGTACGAGGTAAGGAACTAAAGTAATTTCCTCTAATTTTCTACATATGAGTGATACACTGAACAAGATGCTTAAATTCTGAGCCTCGGTATCTTCACCTGTAAAAGGGAATATGATAATCTCAGCTAGTTTTGTAAATATTAATTAAAACAATCAATTTAAATTGGTTAGCCAGAGTTCAAACGTGGCAAACAGTCAGCAAATATTAGTTTCCTCTTCTCTGTTTCTTGTTAAGGAGAACTCCTTCTTCCACACTCTTGATGTTTCCTTCCAACCTGAGATGAGTCATTCTTGGCTTCTCTCTATCTCTTAATTCCTTTTTGCTCAAGGAAAGGGAGTAAATAATCAATCAGGGAATTTTGGAATTATAAATCAGGCAAGGTTAGCTTACCTTTTCCATCTTTCCTTTTGGGGACCTTTTCACATGCCTCATGCTGTAAGGCTTACCTGGTTGGCCCCATTGTTGCTTAGAATTTGGGAGGTTAAGTTGGTTTAATTATAGCAGGTTCACTTTGTTTTTATGCCAAGCCATGTTCTCAATTCAGCCTTGACAGTATTAAGGTGATATTTTGGCATCTATATGCCAGTGCTTGGATTTCAAAATTTGTTCAGAATTTGTGCTACCTCCATGATTCAATATACTAGAGATGATGAGTTACAGTAAACTATTCTTCTACAACATTCAATTGCTCCCTGCTTCTCTTTAGAAGGAAATGGAGGAAATGGTGTTAAAAATAAGAAGTTGAGCAAAGATGCTTCAGGTAAATATAAACAATAACAAAGCAATAATGGCAATATAAATATTAGATCAATTATAATGAAGGCAAAAAGAAGATAATTAAAGGGAATAAGAAAAGCATTTTTAATGATTTCAGATCAATAATGATGATAAAAAGGAGTTATAAAACTGTGCCAAACAGCATCAGAATATGAGAACAAATGAGAGCCATTGGGGCAATCTCATAGGTAAATAATTTGAAAAAAACATCTCAATTTAAAACTATCTAAAAATACTAGATAAAATGCATTCAATGAGCTCTTCTTTTTTCTTTTTTTTTACGATTTTATTTATTTATTTGAGAGAGAGAGCATGAGCGGCCAGGTGGAGTGGAGGGAGAGAGAGAAGCAGACTCCCAGGTGAGCAGGGAGCCTGACGAGGGGCTCAATGAGCTCTTAAAGAAGTAAAGGAAATACCCACTCGCTAAAATAAGAGAAGTCTGGGGGTGCCTGGGTGGCTTTTGGTTGAGCGTCTGCCTTTGTTTGGCTCAGGTCATGATCCCAGCGTCCTGGGATTGAGCCCCGCATCGGGCTCCCTCCTCAGCGGGGTGTCTGCTTCTCCCTCTCCCTCTGTGATCTCTCATTCTCTCTCAGATAAAGAAATAAAATATTTAAAAGTAAATAAATAAAATAAAATAAGAGAAGTCTGTCCATTAGCTCATGCAAAATATGATAAGAGCAAAATACTGGGACATCAAAGATGGAGAGAGTTTCCCATTAGGTTGAATTATAGGTAGTAGGTCACAAACTGTCAAAAATCACAAATATCTTGTGGCTCCATTTAATAAGATACTCTCACTAATGAACTACTAGCAGATGTGGTTTAGGAAGAAGGAAACTGAATTTAGAATAAAGTTGAGAGATGCAAGAAGCAGCAACAAACCAAGATGTTGGTAAACATGAAATAAATCTGAGTAAGCACTAGCTGAACAGCAGTAATAATAATAACTTATTATATAATGATAGCAATTAACTTCAGGGATATATAAAAATAATGTGCAACTAAATGCTGGAAACTCGGTAAAAATAGTGACATTCCTTATATTATTCCTAAGAGGGTGAGGACTTCCTAAGTCAAGAATTTATAGTATAGGGGCGCCTGGGTGGCTCAGTCGTTAAACGTCTGCCTTTGGCTCGGGTCATGGTCCCGGGGTCCTGGGATGGAGCCCTGCATCGGGCTCCCTGCTCCATGGGAAGCCTGCTTCTCCCTCTCCCACCCCCTGCTTGTGTTCCCTCTCTCGCCGTGTCTCTCTCTGTCACATAAGTAAAATCTTTAAAAAAAAAAAAAAGAATTCATGGTATAAATGTGAAGATAACCACTAAAGGAACAGAAATAGGATGTATATAGTTTACAAACCAAGTAGAGGGGGCTAGTGGGATTAAAAAATACAACAACTTTATTAACCCAATAGAAATTAGAAAAGGAAGAAACAAATACACAGAAAAAACAGGGTAAATAATAATACTAAAATAAGATAGGGAAAATAAATTCAACAATGTAAATAATCAATAATGTAAATGGACTAAGCTCTTCAGACAGTTATTGTCATATTGGATTTTTTTTTTAAAAATCTAGATACATGGTGTTTATAAAGGACACATTTAAAAGATAAAGACATAAAAAGCTTGTAAGTAAATAAATAGGAAAAGATTTGAACAAAGCAGTTAACAAGCTTACTTATTTTAATGGACAACATATTTAGTATACAGAACCCTGCACATGAAACATTTAAAATATACTCAGCACAAAATAAATAAAATAAAATATACTCAGCACAAAGCAAGTGTCAACAAATATTTAAACAATTGTCATCATATAGAGACTATTCTCTTACCACAGTACAATTAAATAAGAAATCTATAACAAAAAGTTAACTAAAAGCAAATACATATTCATTAGGAAAGTAAAAAAGAAACTTCTAAATCAAAAAAGGAAATTATACTGAATATTAAAAAGTATTTCAAATTGAACAATAAATAAAACACCACTTTTATGCCCCTGAGACTTATGGCATGCAGATGAAGCATTATCTAGAGGGAAATTTGTACCTTAAATGCTTACATTAGAAAATAAGAAAAGTTGTAAATCAATGAGTTAAGTAAGCATTTAACTCAAGGAATTAGAAAAAATACAATAGAGAAAAGAAGAGAGAGAGCCAAAGGGAACAACAAAATTAATGAAGTTGAGAGAAAGTAACAAGAGACAATTTGCCTATAAAATAGAAAATCGAAAACACAGTCAAATAGATCTCTTCAAGGTTGATCAAGAAAAAAGAGAGAAGGCATAGATAAACAATATTAGGTATGAAAAAGTGGACATAGTTATAGACAAGCAGAGATAGTAATGAACATATTTACAACTCTCTGGAACTGCAAAGGATTCATATCCAGATACTTAAACAAACTTACAGGTGCTCGGTGCTCAGTGGTGTTCTAAGTGCTGGTGAAACATGAACATATTTAATTCTCATAACAGTGCTATGAGGCAGGCAGTTATATTCTCAGGTTACATATGAGGAAATTAAGGCAGAGAAAGACTGGGTAATGAAAAAGCAAATAGGTGGGGTGCCTGGGTGGCTCAGTTAAGCATCTGCCTTCAGCTCAGGTCATGATCCCAGGGTCCTGGGATGGAGCCCTGCATTGGGCTCCCTGCTCAGCAGGGAGTCTGCTTCTCCCTCTCCCATTCCCCTTGTTTGTGCACTCTCTCTCTCTCTCTGTCAAATAAATAAATAAAATCTTAAAAAAAAAGAAATCTTATCTTAGAAAAAACAAACAAACAAATAGTTGGAACAATAAAACCAATCCTGGGAAAATCCACTGACACAAACACTCACTGTTGAAATCCAAGGTCAAGACAGGCCACATTAGCCTCTGTCATGCTCCAGGGTTTTTTACATATGAACATTTTCTTATCTTGATCTACAAGTTTTACTTCAACAATTCCTTCTGAAGTGATATTTCCATACTTTATGGAAACACTAAATTGTCCTAAAATTTAAAAAAACCGAAAGAATGAGCAATATTTAAGCATTCACCATTTCTCCTCTTGATGAAAAGCCTTTAAAATAACAAAAGAGATAATTTCAAATTAACATTGAACACCATGAAGGTTTTCATTAAATAATAGTAAGCAATTATTTCATAAGGCAACCCTGTGAAGACTACACTGATATTTATCCTCCATTTTTACACGTGAGGTTAAGTTGCTCGCTCCAGTGGGGAAGCCAAGAATCGGAAGCTACCATATTGATCTGACTTCCAAGTCTGTGCTTTTCAGAGTAAGCCAAACCATTAGGATGTAAAAAAGTTTTATGTATTCTCATATATTTAAGGCATTTAATGCCTCAAGAGAACAAAAGTCTGCCGCTGACAAAATAATCTCCATTATTGCTTCCCTTCTTTCCCACAGGCAGTAGGGAGCTCTCTTCTTCCTGTTCCACAATGCTTCAATATCGTCACTCATCATCACACACATATTTAGGCTACTGTGTGCCACGATATGTCGTGGTACCTTTAAAAATAAAGTTTTGAGTGCCTGGGTGACATTCGGTTGAGCGCCTGACTCTTGGTTTCAGCTCAGGTCCTGATCTCAGGGTTGTGAGATCAAGCCCCAGGTCAGGCTCCTCACTAAGCGTAGACTCTGCTCGACTTTCTCTCCCTCTCCCTCTATTCCTCCCCACTGCATGCTCTCTCTCTCAAATAAATAAATAAATCTTTAAAAAAGAGAATGTTTTGAGTATTTTTTATCAGTTCATGAAATGCCAGTGATAATTGATATCAGAAGATAAGCCTGAGGTTCGCTATCATAGTTAAAATTTCATGAGCTCTTTTTGTGTGCCAAACACTGTGTGAAGACCTTTACATACATCATTTTATTTAATTTTCATGAGGGTCTTGTGAGTTAGGAACTAGTGTTACTCACATTTTACCGATGTGGAAAATGGGGTCTGACAGTCACATAGCTTGTCAATAACCGAGGTGGGGTTGGAGGGGCTTGCCACTAAATCTGACAGTGAAATCCCTAACCTTAACTACTCCACAAATCCATCTATCAGCATCCCAGCCTCCTCACTGCATTAGGAACCTGGATGGAGTGTAGACAAGCTCTTTTGTCTGATGTGCCAAGTTTGCTAGGTTAGAGCATGTCCTAGGTCAGCAGTGGCCCAAGCTCCCCTTAGATCAGGGCCAATGGGGTTGGGACTCCCTAGGGGTCGGGGCTGGTGGGATGGATGCTGGAAGAAATTACTGGAGATGGAGGTCCAGAGGCGCGTCAGTATCCCTCTCACGTAAAGACTTGTTCACTGGGTTCTGAACCGACTCAATGGCTCTGGGAATAGTTCTGCTATGCAGGTAGAAGTGAGGGCGGGATAATTTTGAAGGCCTGAGCAGCAGAGAATGGCACAGGCACTAAGGGGAAGGACTGGCCTCAGGGCCTTGTGCTGTGGTCTCAAAGGCTGACTATATTCTGGTGACCCTAATTTCTTTAGTTAGCACCACAATTACAATTGAGGGTCTAGGGAGGAATTTTGAACTGTCATCATAACATTTCATAGCAAAATTATTTTCTAATAGGAAGTATGGTAAACAATTTCCTTCTTATATCATAGATTCAACTAGACTTTTCCTACCTTCAGCTGTGCATGCTCCGCTATTTAAAAATTTTGCTCCTGGACGAAGACATTCAAAACTCTTTTGCTGACAGTAAGTTGGGTAGGTTTTCCCGTTAGTTGAACACACTGGGGTACCATTCTTTGGGCACTGATAAGGGAGTTTACAAATACAGGTCCCATCGATGCATTTCTGCCATGGTTGGCAGAAGACTTTCTTGCAGGAGAGATGTGTGTATTTTTCAGTTAAGCACTTTTCTTCTACCAGATGCTTTTGAGGTGTGTTTAATATTGAAGAAAGCTGTAAAACACAAAATAAACACTAACAAACTAAAATCTTCTTTTTGGAGTTAAGTGAAGGAAAGGAACAAAACAGACTCACCTACCCCACAGTACAGATGAGGTGATGCGGTGTGGTGGCTTACGGAATCACAAACCCGACTTCTAGTCCTAGCTTGGGTACTTACAGCTTTATGCCCTTGGGTAAGTTATTTACCCTCAAGAATTGTGTGTTTCCTCATCTGGAAAATGGGGCTAATATCTTCTATTTTGCAAGGCTATTGCAAGGATTAGAAATTATATACATATAATGGTTGACAGGTACTAGGCATGAAATCAATGGGAGCTATTATTATCCTAAAGCCAACATAAAATTCTGCCTTGGAAGAAATCAATGAATCTCATAAGTATATTAAGAAGTAAAAAAAAATGGTGCTAAATATAGTCTTGTGGAATGAATTGGTTAATGAAATAGGTTAATTTTATTAATAATGCAAAACCATTTGTTAAACTCCTACAGCGTATAAAGTTTCTCTAAGATGAACGTACATGGGCTCTGTCTTCCAAGGGCTTGATATCTAGGCAATAATACAGAAACATAAGGGGCACCTGGGTGGCTCAGTCGTTAAGTGTCTGCCTTCGGCTCAGGTCATGATCCCAGGGTCCTGGGATTAAGCCCCGCATCAGGCTCCCTGCTTGGCGGGAAGCCTGCTTCTCCCTCTCCCACTCCCCTTGCTTGTGTTCCTTCTCTTGCTAGCTCTCTCTGTCAAAAAAAATAAATAAAATATTTTGAAAAAAAGGTAGAAACATAATAGCTGGGGAACAAGGCAGATTGTGGTAATTGATATAGCAGTGGTACAAATACAACACAGTACTCTTGGAGAACCAGAGTGGAAGAGAGTTAGTCTTTCTAGGGGAATTTAAAAAGGCCTCATGGAGGTGGTAGCATTTGAGCAAGGTGAGGAAGGACAGATGCTAGCAGAGGGCTGGTGCTAGCAAAACACAGGAAGGATGGTGCAGAATGTATTTAGGGAATCATGAGCAGTCCCAACTGGTGGGCATATGGGGTTTTGTATGCTTCAAATGGGGTGGTCACTGGTCAGGAAACTGTAAGAGGCAGCAGGAGTGGAGTATGAGAATGGTTTGGAAAGACACTCAAGCAAGCAAAAGCAATAGGAGTGGACAATTTAATCTATGTAGGTTTGAGGGTGGGTCCTAGGTTTTGAGGTTGAGTGATGGTGAAGATGTATAAATGCTATTATGAATTTGGTTGGGACCTGTTGAGTATGAAGTGTCTGAAGGACATGCATCTGGAAATACTTTGTGGAAAAGGGATATCTGGTGTGTTTCTAAAGCTTGGAAGACAGATTATTAGCTCATTTATTAGGTAACTCAATAAATGAATTAGTAAGCACCACTCTGTGCCAGAGAATGGCCTAAGGCTAGGGCCAGAGGAATAAAACTCTCTATCCAATCCAAAGAGAGACAGGCAAGCCTGACTGACAATTTTTCTGATAGAGATGGGCTGGGGATGCCATCAGGACAGTGTTCTGGACCCTGGCCTGACTAGGAGGCTCTGGGCACATTTCTAGAAAGAGCTAATCTGGGCTGAGTTCTGAGGGTGCTGAGCAGAAGTCGCTGGCAGAGGAGGTGGTGGGTAGGCACTTTAGGCAGGACTGTAAGAAAGAGAACAGCAGGCTTGACTGAGGCTGGAGAATAGAAAGGGAGGGTGGTGGGTAAGAGAGCAGGTCCTGGGGGGAACCATTTTAAGCAAGGAAGCAAATATGCATTTGAGGAAGATCTTGGAGATCAGATCAGACAGGCAGGAGGCCAACTAGACCTGCAGGAATCCAGGGGAAATATGTGGAGGGCTGGGAACAGACCAAGTGGGTCAAAAATGACTTGTGGAAAGCCAGTGCTGGCTCCGTCCCCTAGTTGGCCCATCTGGAGGATGAGCGTCTTGTCCTTTAGTCTCCCCAGCCCCCAGCAACAAGTCTTCCTCTTTTTCTCAGTGTCCTCCAGCTGCAATAATAGACAGTGAGGGCAGAAACAAATTGAACAATCTTTAAATGCTGTTGTGAAAACAAATGAAAACCAGTCAGTTAAGACTATGCAAAAACTTGCCGCAGCTCTGAAAGTCATTCCATTGAATATGCTTTTCAGTAAACTTTACTAAATCGCCACAGATACAAGAAAATTTGACAAACTGGTCATTCACTACACTGGTTTTTGACACACTGATCTTTGAAGAAATCTATGAGTCACATACTTTTCATGGTTGCATGTACCTTTTTTGTGGCACTTTAAGTAGAGTTGAAATTTTTGTAATTATTTAGCTCCTATAGCTTCCACTGAGAAGATTGTAAGTGCCCTGATAGCAGGAAATGTCACCGTTCTACATATCACCCTTATATTGAAAGAGAGACATTCCAATTGGGTGCAAGGAGAAAGCAGCTTGATTTTTTTCAGGCTTTATCCCTTTAAATCCTTTCTGAGGACTCATTTTCTTCTTGGTCTTTGGACAGAAACGTGGGAAAGTGTCATAACTTTCTAGTCGTTCTTGGATTAGAGCAAAAACAAAAACCTAAGACTTTTAGTCCCAGGAACAATTGTAAAACAACAACTACAATATCTAGTTCTCTGTAATCACCGAAACTCTGATTTTCATTTCAGATGAAAGCTTCTTCTCTTTCCCAGCTCAGACTTGCTTTAAGGGCTATGGTAGACCTGGTATTCATTGAAGGGTGAAAAAATGCCCAACGAACACAGAACACTGGGGAGAATTTATATTTAAGGAGCTGAAGATGTGCAGCAAGTAAAAGAGAGTTTGCTTCCCTGCCAGAGAGGGGTCCTTTGCTCCACGTGTCTAATGCTGCAGAGAGCTTCAGAGGATGAAGACTGAAAAAGGGCCACTGAATTAGATGAACAAAGATCACTGGGACTCTTCAAAGAAGTAGTCTTAGTTGAATGTTAGAGGCAGAAACCAGGCTTACGTGAGTTGAGGCCAGAATGGGAAGTGAAGAAATGAAAGCAGAAGTACAGGGTAGCCATTTGATTGGCCTCGTGCTTTGACATGGAATACTGAACACAGGCTTTAAAAAAGTCTCTGCTTCCGGGGCACCTGGGTGGCTCAGCTGGTTAAGCATCTGACTCTTGGTTTTGGCTCAGGTTATGATCTCAGAATCGTGAGACTGAGCCCCTCATGGGCCTCTGTGCTCAGTGTGGAGTCTGCTTGAGATTCTCTCTCCTTCTCCCTTTGCCCCTCTTGCTCATGCTCTCTTTCTCTCTCTCAAATAAGTAAATAAACCTGTAAAAAAAAAAAAAAAATCTGTGCTTCCTCTCCAAGGCCCACTAAAGTTAGGGTAAAAGAATTTTTTAAAATAAGGTGTAACCAATACACTCAAAGCGAATGGGGAGATTGTTAGAGGCAGTTAGTTAGGTTCTAACAGGATACCTGGAGGCCAGCAAAGAAGTCAAGGCCAGCTATCAGGAAGTCAGGGGCCTGTCCTGGCAGCACTCCAAAACAAAGCCAAGCCAGATTAAACCAGAAAGGCCCAAGATGGCTGATAAGATGGATGGGTTGGATCAAGGCTTCAGGGCCCTAGGTCTCCACAGTCCACCTAGCAACGAGAGACTTGAGGTGTTATCAAAATTTTGAAAGCTGGAAAGCAGGTGGGCTGGTGGTAATATATTTAGCAGACCAGATGGAACTAAAAGGCCTAATGAGGAAAGGCCATAAGAATAAAGCAAATTCACCCCACAGACCCCAGAAAAGTTTAGGAATTAGTACTTTTGAGGGGCGCCCAGGTGGCTCAGTCATTAAGCATCTGCCTTCAGCTCAGGTCATGATTCTAGGGTCCTGGGATCGAGCCCCGCATCGGGCTCCCTGCTCCACGGGAAGGCTGCTTCTCCCTCTCCTACTCCCCCTGCTTGTGCTCCTGCTTTCTCTATCTCTTGCTCTGTCAATAAATAAAGAAAAGAAAAAGAAAAAGGAATTAGTACTTTTGAAGAAGATGGAGTCACTAAAAATCCAGGCAATTGTTTAAAAGAAATGTTTGTATAAACTTGTTATAAAGGAATCTGATATAAATAGCAGAAGAAAAAAATAGCAGAAAAAACAGTAATGATTTGAAAGTGGTTGTCTCTGGATGGAGAAAATCAGGGTGAGGATGGGTGTGATAAGGATATTTTATAAGCAGAGATAATTGGTTCATGATCTTATCTGACTGGTCAGTATCTACGCCCAATAACATATTTACATTAACAATTAAACATTTTTAGTATTACCATGGTTTTAAGCCTCATTTGCCTTTGTAAACTATACATGGATTAATTTGATAAACATAATTAAATGAAAAAGAATATCAGTGTGCTTTCAGCAGAGAAAAATTAAGTATTAGGCTTTGAAGGAAAATGGTTGGGATAGTAGCATAAAGGGACACAGAATAAAGAGAAACTTTGTTGTTGTTAGGATATAGGAGATTTCATAACCACCATAGGCTAAGATCAGGAAACTAACAGAATAGGAAAGACTGAAGCTTTAAGAGGAAGGGAGCAGTATTGTTGAAACACAACTGAGAAAGATATAGGAGAAGGTATGATCAGGGAATGGTGCAGAAGTTTGCCTTAGAAATTAAGCAGTTTCCTATTCTACAACTTTTGATTGTAAGTTAGAATCAATTTTATAATAATATTACATTTTAAATTTCAGGTTGATGGTAATGGCTAACACCAACACAGTGGCTGTTGACAATGGCAGTAATCAAATGAGAGCTAGAAAGTTATCGTGGGGCACTGGATGGGGACAGAAGAGTAAGGTTTATTTATCTGCTATGTAAAACATGATGACAGCCAGCTTTAATGCTGAGGGGACTGGGTAAATTACATGTGTCTATGGGTCCTCAATGCCTAGAGTAGTGGGTGGATGATGTCTAAAGATATTATTAAAGGGTTTATAAATGTATTTGTATACCAGTCTTTGCCTGAAACAGATTATAAATTACACCTCATACAGTTATGTGAACTCATCTTTCAATGTATGTAGATGCTATTAAGATTACTAAGCAAAATTATTTAAATCATCATTGAAAATTATAGGACTTTGTCCCTTCCTTCCCTTCCACAATAACAGATACTAAAAGAACAATTACTATTATGTATGTGGTTGATGATATAGGATGGGGTGATGGATCAAAACGTTTTTTAGTGTTTATCTTTGTGGTAAACATTAATAATGTTTACTAAAATCTTATTTAACTCTACTTCTGGGCAAATGGGAAGATTGCATTCCTTTCTGAGGTTGGACATGGTGGTGACTTGTTTTGGCCAATGAAATGTAAGCTGAAGGAACATATAATGCTCGATGACCTGTCCTGACATGGTGATCATGGAGGACATGTATTGCAGAGGACAACATAGGACCAAAGCAGCCCACAATGCTGGGCCAACACATGGAGGGACAGTTTCCCTAGAGAGTCACCCAGACCCACAGTGGACTTTGCATGAGTAAAAACTAACTTCTGTAGTGTGAAGCCACTGAGATTTTGGAATTGGCTCTGACTGCTGCATAACCTAGCCAATACTGTGTAACATAGGCTAGGTATCTAGATATACATAGCTATCTATATCTAGATAGTCCTCATAATCCCAAACCTTGAGAACCACTTATCTAGAAAGTAGGGGACCTAAATCAATTCTGTGTATGAGCTATGTGTGAATTGATTGAAGCATGCTAAAGTAGTTTGTTTTTTTTTTTTTCCTCATTTTTATTTAGCCTGGAGTAATGAGCTATAAAAGACCTACCAAATACATGGATCAGGTATTCCCATTATGGCCCTAGACCATCTGCATCAAAACCACTTAAGGTGAATCATCTTGTAAATGCAGATTCTTTGAACTCAAACAATAGATCTTCTGAATCAGAATCTCTAGGGAAAGACCTTGAAATTTGTAGCTTAAACAAGTTCCATAAGGATTCTTATGCTCCCAAGGACTGACAACCACTTCTGTTGACCAATAACTTCTAAAGTGGGTTACATATAACCTGCGAGTGTGAAGATAATCAGGTGGGGTAAAATAACAGAAATTATATAATTGTTTTATTAAAAAAGTAGGAAGAAATTAATCCTTACTAATAATCAAGTATGGATTGGCATGTGTGCCTGCACTCATAACATATTAATTCAATATTTACTGAGTGCCTACTATGTGCCAGGCACTGTTCTAGGTCCTGGGGATATAAGAGTGAACTGCACAAAGTCATAGAGCTTACATTTCTAGTAGAAGACAGACAAAAATGAATAGAGAATAAATACATAGTATAACATAAGGTGACAAATGCTATGCAGGGTAAGAGGGATAGATACTGGGGAGTGTGAGGGGGAGGAATTCTATTTTGTATAGAATTGTCAGGGAAGACTTTGGGGGAAGTTTTCCTTGGAGCAGAGATATGAAGGGTGAGTGAGCAAGCCAGGCAGGTATCTAGATGTGAGGTGTCATGGTCAGAAGAATTAGCCAAATCTGTAGGGGAGAAGCATATGTGATGTGCTCTTGGTCTAGAGAGCAGGTGTGGCTGGAGGGAGTAAGAGGCTGGAAGAGAACAGGAGGAGATGAGGTCAGAGAACTGGAGGGATGGGTGATCAATCATATAGGACCTTGTAAGTTACTGTAAAGACCAGCTTATTCTCTGAATGAAATATAAAGCCAATGGAGGGTGTGAGCCCTCCAATATTTAGAAGTTGGGCAGATGATAAAGGAATTTGTAAAAGAAATAAGAAAGATGTGGTCAGTGAAGTAAAAGACAAATAAGTAGAAAATTGTGCACAGAGGCAAAAAGAAGGAAGGAGTGACCAGCAGCCGCATCTAATGCTTCTCTAGTTAAATGGTGACCTTGAGAAATGTAATTTTGGTGGAATGGTAGGAACTCAAACCTGGCTGGGCTCAAGAAATAATGGAAAAAAGAGAAACTGGGCACAGCAAATTTTTGAGAGTTTAGATGTAAAGGGAAACAGAGAAATGGGGTTGATAATTGGAAGGGGATATTGAGTCAAGAGAGGGGTTTCGTTTTAAGATGGAGGATCATATACACATGCTGGATTAAGGAATATTACAGATTATACGGTTTAGTTTTAGCTAAAATAATCTTCACAAGTGGGTACGTGGCTTAAATATTCATAGTGTGAAATGAATGCTGGATTGAAAATAATGCCCAAATGCAACACCAGTGGAAAAGCAAATGGCAGAATCTACACTTCTAACCCTAGTAGAAGATGTTCATCAGCCACATCATGGGGTTAAAAACATGAAAAGTTAATTAGATATGACAAGAAGTCAGCCCTGTCCCCCCAATTAGTAGTATTAAAATGAGTACTTGAAATAAAGATTTATATCTAATATCATTAATGATGAACCTCTCCCTATGTGTTTATTGTGTGTTGCTCTTTCTGAAGTATCTTTTGCAGCTAATATGCCATTAAATCGAATGAAAAATTTTAAAAATAATGAAGTGTGTTTAATGACATTATTCCATTAAAACTGATGAAAATTATTAAAATATTATTTATGTGCTTAAAATTGTATTTGTCTTTTAAGGTGCATTATTTATACAGCTGTGTATTTATTATTAGAATCACATGTTCAAAAATTTTTAGCAATTATGACTATAGTCTACTCATCTACAAAACATGACTCAACTCCTTTAGTTACTGTTGCTTTTTTGTGTATTTGGATTTGTTTGTGCTTTGTTTTGTTTTGGCCCTTTCCTTGGTATTTGCAATAATGTAGCAATTATTTAGATGTTAATTTTGTCTTTTTATTCTAAGCATGACTACAATGACAAAATTTTAGATAGATGGTTGGTAATTAGAAAATAAGAAATAAACAATCTCCTATATACAGCTGTATACAGCTGTATAAATTTACCTGTGTCATCTTTGTCCATTTTCTTTGTTCTTCATCTGTATCCTATAAACAAAGGAAAAAGAAAGATCAACTATGACCAAAGCACAGAAAAGGCCTCCACTGCCCCCTTCTACTGCTAAGTAGCAGTGTGATCTTGGGTAAATGACTTTCTGATTCTGTTCTTCTGTAAAATGTGGAAAATAAAAATATTCTCACAGAGCTGTTCTAAGGATCAAATGCAAAATACATGGGAAAACACAAATAAACATTTAAGACCCTATAGAAATGCAAATATGATAGTAACTGTGGTGGATTGCAAGTGGCCCCAGTTCCATCTTCCCTGTGTTCCAGTCCTTTGCTGTGCTTCTCACTGGGGGCAGGGTGTATTTTCTTAACTCCAGACTCTGGGTCTGGCCATGTGACTTGCTTTAATTAACAGGAGGTCAGCAGATGTGACACAGGAGATTGGAAAGTATCTGTCCAATTGGGTTTGTCCTTTTGCTTCTCTGCCAGAGCTATGAGAAGAACATGGCCAGGCTAGCAAAGAAGAACCACTCTAGCTGAGCCCAGCTTAGATCAGCTGATCACCAGCCAACCTGCAGACTAGTATACTAAATAAAGTCTTATTCCACTGAGATTTTATAGTGATTTTATTTTTATGGCATTAACTGACTGGTACAATCATCACTTCCCTGGAAAACACTGAGGGGAAAAATGGAAAAGATTGAAAAAGAGTAAACAATATAGTATTTGGTCTGTCTTCCAGAAGTGAATAAACAGCTCATATCCTAAAGTTAAGAACCATATGAAAAGTCTTTCCATTGGAAGAGTTTTAGGCCCTCTGTGGCCTCAGTTTCTTCTCATCCTGGTCTTCGCTAGCAATTTTTTTCAATTTTTTCCTCTCCTTGGATCTGTCTGTCTTGTATTATACTTGTTTCTGATATAAATCATGCTCTGATACCCCAACAACCAGATACTTAACCAGCAGCCATTCTATCCAGATAAAAAAGTAATGTTTCTTTACTAATACATAAGGATGAATTGTTTTAATTCACATAAATTATTTGAATTTTGTTTTATTTTTTAAATAACTACCCCATTTGTCCCAGGTCCAGTATGTTGTTGCTGGAAATGGTAGGAAAATGGTTGTATGGTATGTTCAGGTAGGGTGGGCACTTAAATCTTGTTCTTAAAAAATTGGGAATATTACTTTGGGGTCAAATCCATTATTTTTGCCTCAGAGATTTAAAAAAAAAATCATTGGCCTAGTTTATTGGTCTTGTTTTTTATTATGAAGGTAAGATGGCTGAAATTTTGTTGTTTTCATTTTAATTAATTTTTTAAAAATAGGAAACACAAAGGAATATTATAAACAGGTGCCTATAAAACATATATTTCCTTTTTTTCTTCTCCATTCAACCTACCCAGGCCAACCTCAGAGTCAACCATTTAATATTTCATTGTCAATCTTTCCAGAGATCATCATTGTACATGAGCCTATATTTTATTTTCTAACTCTGCCCACCCCTACACCAGTGTAATTTGTAACCAGTGGCCCTTTCCAATGTTTTGTCATTATAACCAATGTTATAGTGAATCTTTTTATATAATACACATCATTTCCCACATATAATAAATACATGTCAGTACTTATCTGAAATTGCGAAATTGCTGAATAAAAAAATTAGCAGTTTTAACTTTGAAAGATACTGCCTAATTTCTCTCTATAGAGGTTGTTTTTGTTTGCATTCACAACATCAATATATGGCAGTGCCTATTTTCCATAATCTTGACCACAGAACATAATACCTCAGTAAATGTTTTTATCTTTGCCAATTTGATATATAAAAATGTTATCTGAGTACAGTTTTATTTGCAATTTTCCCCAATGAGTGAGGCTGAACATCTCTCTATATGCTCAAACTTTAAGATTTTTATTTCTCTCCTTGCACTAACCGTATCTTTTTCTGATGTATACTGGATTGTTGTCTCGTTTTTTTGTTTATTTGTTTGGCTTTTTTGTTTTGTTTTGTTTTGTTTGTAGGAACTCCATATGTTAAAGAACCCAGCACTTTGGAATATGAGTTGCAAAAAATTGTTCATCTATTGACTAATGGCAAGCCTAGTGTATTTGACACACAAAACAGATACTTTTTTAAAAAAAAGATTTTATTTTAGAGAGAGCGAGAGTGCAAGCAAGGGGAGGAGGGAGAGAGAGAGAGAGAATATCAAGCCGACTCTGCATGAGCATGAGCATGGGGCCCAATGCCAGGCTCAATCTCACTACCCTGAGATTATGACATGAGTGGAAACCAAGAGTCCGATGCTCAACCAACTGAGTCACCCAGGTGCACCCAGAACAGATACTTTGAAAACATTACCCCACACAACAAAATTATTTTTAATAGAAACCATGAAAGAAATGAACAATAAATTATGCAGAAAAATGAAAACAGCAAACGTTTTCTTTCATTGAAATTCATATATATATAAAACCATGTTTATAAAAAATAAGAATAAAAAATACAATACAGTACAAATAAGGAAAAAACATATTTTTAACTATATAAATGTATTTAATGAAAAAGGAAAAGAATATACCTATATACAGGTCTGTTATAGTAATGAATAATAATACTGCAGGTTTTAAAAAATATTTTATTTATTTATTTATTTGAGAGAGAGTGAGAGAGCACAAGCAGGAGGTGGGTGGGGGGGAACAGCAGAGGGAGAGAGAGTAGCAGACTTCCCCCTGAGCAGGAATCCCAACACGGAGCTCAATCCTAGGACCCTGAGATCATGACCTGGGCTGAAGGCAGATGCTTAACCGACTAAGCCAACCAGGTGTCCCAATAATATTGCAGTTTAAGAACAATTAAATACATTGATAAAAAAGAATAAATTTCATTTTAAAGATATTATTCAAATTTGGTAAAATGTATGTACTATTGTTTGCACTTGGCACACCTTCTGGTCTGCACTGTTTTACTATTTTATATTTTAAAAAACAAAAATTCCAAATGGCCATTAGAATGAAAAAACTGAAAACTCAACTTGTTTCTTCACCCCTTCATCCTTACAATTCACTGTGACAACACTGTTTATTTTGAATCTATTTACATTCAGAAAAATGTGATAACACAGAATTTGGAGACAAGAGCTATACCTAAAATGAGCTTGAACAATTCCAGTGCATAATGTATATGTGACTGCCTCTATCAGGGTTGAACTGAGAGCTGACTGAATTAACTTAAACTTATAACACAATGTCTACTAAAGGATACATTAAAAAAAAATGCCCATTTGAAGTTTACATCTGTATTTTAAAAACTCAATCTCATTAATCCCAGCAATTGTTAACTGTACTGTCTAATACAAGAGCCACTAGCCAAATGTGGCTATCTAAATTAAAATTAGTTAAAATTAAATTAAATAGGAATTCTTCTGCGTCCAGTCAAGATTGAATAATAGGGACCAGATTTACCTTTCAGCCTAAAACAACCAAGAAATGGATGAAATATAGAAAGCAATGATTTTCAAGATACTGGACATCAGGCAAAGAAGGGTAATATCCTGAGAGTTGAGAAGTAAATGAAGAAGCCGTATAATTGATTGCCTTAAGAGAGTTCCAAGACTGTGGTGCAGAGACGGAACTTGAGCTGAACCTAAGGGACTCCCTGAGCTGAGGAGACAGATCTGAGAGTCTGAGGAGACCAAAGCAGCTATTGTTCACAGAATCGAGTACTGGAAAGAAGTGAGTGGAATAGAAAGAGAACTTTGGAACTCCTTAGCATATCCCCTCTGAGTGTTCAGCGAGTATTCATCAGCAATAATGGGTGTGAAGAAACTACCGCAGACTGGGGAAAGAACTACCCAAAAAGAATTCTAAGTGACAGGGCCCACATTCAAACAGGGCCATGAATAGTGCTTGTTCTCATCACTTGTGATTCATAGGGCATTTTAAGTGTACACAGAAGGATCTTGCCTCATAGTGTGGAATAATTAGTCCTAGACTGAGTACTATTCTGGTCCTATGTAAGAATGCTTAAAGGTAAGACCTGAAAGGATCAAACTGTTTTCAGTAACTTAATTACATCTCAGAACAAAGTTCAAGAATATTTATAGGGATACAAAAATACTCAGCATCCAGCAGCATAAAATTAATATTATCTGCCATGCAATAAAGAATACTAGACCTGCAAAGAGGCAGCAAATATGACTCCTAATAAGAAAAATCAATCAACTGAAATTCACCCAGAACACTAGCATAGATGTTAGAATTAGCAGGCAAGGATATTCAAGTATTTATTATGACTGTAGAAACAAAAATGTATGAGATCCAAATTAAACTTCTAGCGTTGTAAATTACAGTATTTGAGATAAAAACAATATGCTGGATGGGACTAATGACAGGTAGGACTTGGCAGAAGAAAAGATTAAAAAACCTAAATATTTATCAAACAATGTATAAGTGAGCTGTGGAACAAGTTCAAGTGGCATGGTATGTGTGTAATTGGAGTTCCAAAGGAGAAGTGAGTGAGAGGGGAACAAAAAATGTATTCGAAGTAATAGTGGCCGACACTTTTCTAAATTTGATGAAAAATATAAATCCACAGTTCCAACAAGCTGAAAAAAACCCAAGCAGAAGAAGCATGAAGGAAACTCCATGAAGGCATATCATACTCAAATTGTCAAATACCTGTGATAAAGAGAAAATCTTCAAAAGAGCCAAAAAAAAAAAAAAAAAAAAAGAGAGACACATTATGGGCAAAGGAACAAAGGTAAGTGTGACAGCAGAAGTCTCATCACTAATGCAAGTAAGAAGACAGTGGAGTAGCAGTTAAAAAATACTGGGGTGGGGGAACCCTGTTGACTTATACTTCTATACCTAACAAAAATATCATTAAAAGTTTAAGGCAATGCTGGCCTCATAAAATGAGTTTGGAAGTTTTCCTTCCATTTATTTCTATTTTCTGGAACAGTTTCAGAAGAATAGGTATTAATTCTTCTTTAAATGTTTGGTAGAATTCCCCTGGGAAGCCATCTGGCCTTGGGCTCTTGTTTGTTGGGAGATTTTTGATGACTGCTTCAATTTCCTTAGTGGTTATAGGTCTGTTCAGGTTTTCTATTTCTTCCTGATTCAGTTTTGGTAGTTTATACATCTCTAGGAATGCATCCATTTCTTCCAGATTATCTAACTTGCTGGCATATAGTTGCTCATAATATGTTCTTATAATTGTATTTCTTTGGTGTTGGTTGTGATCTCTCCTCTTTCATTCATGATTTTATTTATTTGCGTCATTTCTCTTTTCTTTTTGATAAGTCTGGCCAGGGGTTTATCAATCTTATTAATTCTTTCAAAGAACCAGCTCCTAGTTTCGTTGATCTGTTCTACTGTTCTTTTGGTTTCTATTTCATTGATTTCTGTTCTGATCTTTATTCTTTCTCTTCTCCTGCTGGGTTTAGGCTTTACTTGCTGTTTTTTCTCTAGCTCCTTTCAGTGTAGGGTTAGGTTGTGTATTTGAGACCTTTCTTGTTTCTTGAAGAAGGCTTGTATTGCTATATATTTTCCTCTTAGGACTGCCTTTGCTGCATCCCAAAGATTTTGAACAGTTGTGTTTTCATTTTCATTGGTTTCCATGAATTTTTTAAATTCTTCTTTAATTTCCTGGTTGACCCCTTCATTCTTTAGTAGGATGCTCTTTAGCCTCCATGTATTTGAGTTCTTTCTGACTTTCCTCTTGTGATTGAGTTCTAGTTCAAAGCATTGTGGTCTGAAAATATGTAAGGCATGATCCCAATTTTTTGGTACCAGTTGAGACCTGATTTATGACCTAGGATGTGATGTATTCTGGAGAATGTTCCATGAGCACTAGAGAAGAAAGTGTATTCTGTTGCTTTGGGATGGAATGTTCTGAATATATCCATGAAGTCCATTTGCTCCAGTGTGTCATTTAAAGTTTTTATTTCCTTGTTGATCTTTTGCTTAGATGATCTGTCCATTTCAGTCAGGCGGGTGTTAAAGTCCCCTACTATTATTGTATTGCTGTTGATGTGTTTCTTTGATTTTGTTATTAATTGGTTTATATAATTGGCTGCTCAGGAGGGGGGTGGGGGGATGGGTTAGCCTGGTGATGAGTATTAAAGAGGGCATGTATTGAATGGAGCACTGGGTGTTATATCCAAACAATGAATCATGGAACACTACATCAAAAACTAATGATGTAATGTATGGTGATTAACATAACATAGTAAAATAAAATTAAAAAAAGTTTAAGGCAAATAACAACCTCTTTAGACACAAAAGCTGAAAAATTAATCATCAGTATATCTGCCTTACAAGAAAACTTAAAAAAAAAAAGTCCTTTAAGCAGAAGGAAAATTATGCTGGATGGAAATCTGGACCTACCCAAAGGAATGACGAATACTGGAAATCTATGGGAATACTTGATATGAGGGGGAGGTCAGTGAAAACAGTAGCTTTTATCTCTGCTTTGCACCTTTTCTTGTGGTATCTCTGACTTTGTTATCAGAGTAATATTGGATGCATAAAATGAATTAGGAAGTATTCACTCCTTTTCTTTTTTGAGGGAAGAGTTTGAGAAGAATTAGTATTAATTCTTCTTTCAATGTTTGGTAGAATTTATCAATGAAGCCATCTGATACTGGACATTTCCTTGATGAAAAATTTTTTTAAATTACTGATTCAACTCTTGTTATATGTCTGTTCAGATTTACTATTTCTTTTTGATTCAGTTTTGGTAATGTGTGTGTTTGTAGGAATTGTCCACTCATCTAGGTTATCTAATTTGTTGGCATATAATTGTTCATAGAACTCTTCTTATCATTCTTTTGATTTCTGTAAGGTCAGCAATAATGTTCTCACTTTCTGATTTTATTTGCATCTTTTTTTTTAACAGTCTAGCTAAGGTTTGTCAATTTAGTTGATCTTTTCAAAGAACCAACTTTTAGTTTAATTGATTCTATTTTCGTACTATTTATTTTTTCCATCTACATTCTTTTTTTCTCCTTCTTCACCATCTTCCTCTTTTTTTTTTTTTTTTTGGAGGCTAAACAGCATGCTACTAAACAACCAATGGATCAGTGAAGAAATCAGAGGAAGTAAAAAAATACATGGAGACAAACGAAAATGAAGACATAATGGTCCAAAATCTTTGGGATATAGCAAAAACAGTTCTAAGAGGGAAATGTATAGCAATGCCGACCTACCTCAAGAAACAAGAAAAATCTCAAACAATCTGATCTTATACCTAAAGGAACTAGAAAAAGAACAAACAAAGCCCAAAGTTGGTGGAAGGAAGGAAATAATAAAGATCAGAGCAGAAATAAATGAAATAGAGACTACAAAAATAGAGAAGTTCAATAAAACCAACAGTTGGTTCTTTGAAAAGATAAACAAAATTGATAAACCTTTCACCAGACTCATCAAGAAAAATGGAGGACTCAAATAAATAAAATCATAAATGAAACAGAAATAATTACCAACATAGAAATACAAAGCATTTGACAAAATTCAGTATCTGTTCGTGATAAAAACTCCCCATTCTAATCTTTATTATTTCCTAGCTTTGGATTTAGCTTGTTCTTCTTTTTCTGGTTCTTGTAAGGTTTAAGGTTAGGTTTTTTATTAAGGATCTTTGTTCTTTTTTCATGTAGGCATCTACTGCTATAAATGTCTCTGTGAGAACTGCTTTTGCTACATCTCATATGTTTTGGTATGTTGTATTTTTGCTTTCATTCATTTCTAAGTATTTTCTAATTTACTCTGTGATTTCTTTGACCACTGGTTATTTAAGAGTATATTGTTTCATTTCCACATATTTGTGAATTTTCCAGTTTTCCTTCTGTTACTGATTTCTAGCTTTATTCCATTATCTTTAGAGGAACTATTTCTTATGACTTCAATATTTTAAAATTTTTGGAGACATGTTCTGTGGCCTTCTTGTGGCCTTTGCTGGAGAATGCTCTATGGGCACTTGAAAAAAAATGTGTATTCTGCTTCTGTTAGGTGTAGTGCTCTATATGTCTCGTTAAGTCTGGTTGATTTATAGTGCTATTAAAATCCTCTATTTTCTTATTAATCTTCTGTCTAGATTTTCTATCCATTATGGAAAGTGGGATATAGAAGTCTCCAACTATTATCATAGAATTCTATTCTTCCTTTCAATTATGTCATTGTCTCATGTATTTTGAGCTCTACTGTTTGGTGTGTATATGTTTAAAATAAAATATTTTAAATGAACTCTTTTGTCAATATCTAATGTTCTTTGTTTCTCATAACAAGACAAAATTAAGGTTAATTTTGTCTGATATTAATGCTGCCACTTCCAGTTCCCTTTTGGTTACTATTTCATGGAATACTGTTTTCCATCCTTTCACTTTCAATCTATTTGTCTTTGGATCTAATGTGAGTCTCTTGTAGACAGCATATAGTTGGACCATGGTTAGTTTTTAAAAAAATAAATTCTGCCAATCTTTGCCTGTCACTGGAGAATTTAACCCACTTACATTTAAGTTGTTTATAAGGAAGGTCTTACTTTTGCCATTTTGCAATTTGTTCTCTGTATGTATTATAATTTTGTTCTTTATTTTTTTAATTTTTTATTGTTATGTTAATCACCATACATTACATCATTAGTTTTTTTTTGTTTTTTAATTTTTTTGTTTTATTGTTATGTTAATCACCATATATTACATAATTTGTTTTGGTGTAGTGTTCCATGATTCATTGTTTGTGCATAACACCCAGTGCTCCACGCAGAACGTGCCCTCTTTAATACCCATCACCAGGCTAACCCATCCCCCCACCCCCCTCCCCTCTAGAACCCTCAGTTTGTTTTGCAGAGTCCATCGTCTCTCATGGTTCATCTCCCCCTCTGACTTACTCCCCTTCATTCTTCCCCTCCTGCTATCTTCTTCTTTATTTTTCTTAACATATATTGCATTACTTCTTTCAGAAGTACAGATCTGTGATTCAACAGTCTTGCACAATTCACAGCACTCACCATAGCACATACCCTCCCCAATGTCTATCACCCAGCCACCCCATCCCTCCCAACCCCCACCACTCCAGCAACCCTCAGTTTGTTCCCTGAGATTAAGAATTCCTCATATCAGTGAGGTCATATGATATATGTCTTTCTCTGATTGACTTATTTCACTCAGTATAAGACCCTAGAGTTCCATCCGTGTCGTTGCAAATGGCAGGATCTCATTCCTTTTGATGGCTGCATAATATTCCATTGTGTATATATACCACATCTCCTTTATCCATTCATCTGTCGATGGACATCTTGGCTCTTTCCACAGTTTGGCTATTGTGGACATTGCTGCTATAAACATTGGGGTGCACGTACCCCTTCGGATCCCTACATTTGTATTTTTGTGGTAAATACCCAGTAGTGCAATTGCTGGATCGTATGGTAGCTCTATTTTCAACTGTTTGAGGAACCTCCATACTGTTTTCCAGAGTGGCTGCACCAGCTTGCATTCCCACCAGCAGTGTAGGAGGGTTCCCCTTTCTCCGCATCCCCACCAACATCTGTCGTTTCCTGACTTGTTAATTTTAGCCATTCTGACTGGTGTGAGGTGGTATCTCATTGAGGTTGTGATGTGGATTTCCCTGATGCCAAGCGATGTTGAGCACTTTTTCATGTGTCTCTTGGCCATTTGGATGTCTTCTTTGGAAAAATGTCTGTTCATGTCTTCTGCCCATTTCTTGATTGGATTATTTGTTCTTTGGGTCTTGAGTTTGATAAGTTCTTTATAGATTTTGGATACTAGACCTTTATCTGTTATGTCATTTGCAAATATTTTCTCCCATTCTGTTGGTTGTCTTTTGGTTTTGTGGACTGTTTCTTTTGCTGTGCAAAAGCTTTTTATCTTGATGAAAGCCCAATAGTTCATTTTTGCCCTTGCTTCTCTTGCCTTTGGCGATGTTTCTAGGAAGAAGTTGCTGCGGCTGAGGTCAAAGAGGTTGCTGCCTGTGTTCTCCTTTAGGATTTTGATGGACTCCTGTCTCACATTTAGGTCTTTCAACCATATGGAGTCTATTTTTGTGTGTGTTGTAAGGAAATGGTCCAGTTTCATTCTTCTGCATGTGGCTGTCCAATTTTCCCAACACCATTTGTTGAAGAGACTGTCTTTTTGCCATTGGACATTCTTTCCTGCTTTGTCAAAGATGAGTTGACCATAGAGTTGAGGGTCCATTTCTGGGCTCTCTATTCTGTTCCATTGATCTATGTGTCTGTTTTTGTGCCAGTACCATACTGTCTTGATGATGACAGCTTTGTAATAGAGCTGAAAGTCTGGAATTGTGATGCCACCAGCTTTGCTTGTCTTTTTCAAAATTCCTCTGGCTATTCGGGGTCTCTTCTGGTTCCATACAAATTTTAGGATTATTTGTCCCATTTCTTTGAAAAAAGGGGATGGTATTTTGATGGGGATTGCATTGAATGTGTAGATTGCTCTAGGTAGCATGGACATCTTCACAATGTTTGTTCTTCCAATCCATGAGCGTGGAACGTTTTTCCATTTCTTTGTGTCTTCTTCAATTTCTTTCGTGAGTATTTTATAGTTTTCTGAGCACAAATCCTTTGCCTCTTTGGTTAAATTTATTCCTAGGTATCTTATGGTTTTGGGTGCAATTGTAAATGGGATCAACTCCTTGATTTGTCTCTCTTCTGTCTCGTTGTTGGTGTATAGGAATGCCACGGATTTCTGTGCATTGATTTTATATCCTGCCACTTTATTGAATTCCTGTATGAGTTCTAGCAGTTCTGGGGTGGAGTCTTTTGGGTTTTCCACATACAGTATCATATCATCTGCAAAGAGTGAGAGTTTGACTTCCTCTTTGCCGATTTGGCTGCCTTTGATTTCTTTTTGTTGTCTGATTGCTGTGCTAGGACTTCTAATACTATGCTGAATAGCAGTGGTGATAGTGGACATCCCTGCTGCGTTCTTGACTTTGGGGAAAAGCTCTCAGCTTTTCCCCATTGAGAATGATATTCGCTGTAGGTTTTTCATAGATGGCTTTTATGATATTGAGGTACGTACCCTCTATCCCTATACTCTGAAGAGTTTTGATCAAGAAAGGATGCTGTACTTTGTCAAATGCTTTTTCTGCATCTATTGAGAGGATCATATGATTCTTGTTCTTTCTTTTGTTAACGTATTGTATCATGTTGACTGATTTGCGGATGTTGAACCAACCTTGCAGCCCAGGGATAAATCCCACTTGGTCATGGTGAATGATCCTTTTAATGTACTGTTGGATCCTATTGGCTAGTATTTTGGTGAGAATTTTTGCATCCATGTTCATCAAGGATATTGGTCTGTAATTCTCCGTTTTGATGGGTCTTTGTCTGGTTTTGAGATCAAGGTAATGGTGGCCTCATAAAATGAGTTTGGAAGTTTTCCTTCCATTTCTATTTTTTGGAACAGTTTCAGGAGAATAGGTATTAATTCTTCCTTAAATGTTTGGTAGAATTCCCCTGGGAAGCCATCTGGCCCTGGGCTCTTGTTTGTTGGGAGATTTTTGATGACTGCTTCAATTTCCTTAGTGGTTATAGGTCTGTTCAGGTTTTCTATTTCTTCCTGGTTCAATTTTGGTAGTTGATACATCTCTAGGAATGCATCCATTTCTTCCAGGTTATCTAATTTGCTAGCATGGAGTTGCTCATAATATGTTCTTAAAATTGTTTGTATTTCTTTGGTGTTGGTTGTGATCTCTCCTCTTTCATTCATAATTTTGTTGATTTCGGTCATTTCTCTTTTCTTTTTGATAAGTCTGGCCAGGGGTTTAGCAATCTTGTTAATTCTTTCAAAGAACCAGCTCCTAGTTTTGTTGATCTGTTCTACTGTTCTTTTGGTTTCTATTTCATTGATTTCTGCTCTGATCTTTATTATTTCTCTTCTCCTGCTGGGTTTAGACTTTATTTGCTGTTTTTTCTCTAGCTCCTTTAGGTGTAGGGTTAGGTTGTGTATTTGAGACCTTTCTTGTTTCTTGAGAAAAGCTTGTATTGCTATATACTTTCCTCTCAGGACTGCCTTTGCTGTATCCCAAAGATTTTGAACAGTTGTGTTTTCATTTTCATTGGTTTCCATGAATTTTTTAAATTCTTCTTTAATTTCCTGGTTGACCCCTTCATTCTTTAGTAGGATGCTCTTTAGCCTCTATGTATTTGAGTTCTTTCCGACTTTCCTCTTGTGATTGAGTTCTAGTTTCAAAGCATTGTGGTCTGAAAATATGCAGGGAATAATCCCAGTCTTTTGGTACCAGTTGAGACCTGATTTGTGACCTAGGATGTGATCAATTCTGGAGAATGTTCCATGGGCACTAGAGAAGAATGTGTATTCCGTTGCTTTGCGATGGAATGTTCTGAATATGTCTGTGAAGTCCATTTGGTCCAGTGTTTCATTTAAAGTCTTTATTTCCTTGTTGATCTTTTGCTTAGATGATCTGTCCATTTCAGTCAGGGGGGTGTTAAAGTCCCCCACTATTATTGTATTGTTGTCAATGTGTTTCTTTGATTTTGTTATTAATTTCCTTATATAATTGGCTGCTCCCATGTTAGGGGCATAGATATTTACAATTGTTAGATCTTCTTGTTGGATAGACCCTTTAAGTAGGATACAGTGTCCTTCTTCATCTCTTATTACAGTCTTTGTTTTAAAATCTAATTTGTCTGATATAAGGATTGCCACCCCAGCTTTCTTTTGGTGTCCATTAGCATGGTAAATGGTTTTCCACCCCCTCACTTTCAATGTGGGGGTCTCTTTGGGTCTAAAATGAGTCTCTTGCAGACAGCATATTGATGGGTCTTGTTTTTTAATTCAATCTGATAGCGTGTGTCTTTTGATTGGGGCATTGAGCCCATTTACATTCAGGGTAACTATTGAAAGATATGAATTTAGTGCCATTGTATTGCCTGTAAGGTGACTGTTACTGTATATTGTCTGTGTTCCTTTCTGATCTATGCCGCTTTTAGGCTCTCTCTTTGCTTAGAGGACCCCTTTCAATATTTCTTGTAGGGCTGGTTTCGTGTTTGCAAATTCCTTTAGTTTTTGTTTGTCCTGTAAGCTTTTTATCTCTCCTTCTATTTTCAATGACAGCCTAGCTGGATATAGTATTCTTGGCTGCATATTTTTCTCGTTTAGTGCTCTGAAGATATCATGCCAGTCCTTTCTGGCCTGCCAGGTCTCTGTGGATAGGTCTGTTGGCAGTGTAATGTCTCTACCATTGTAGTTTACATATTCTTCTCCTGAGCTGCTTTCAGGATTTTCTCTTTGTCTCTGAGACGCGTAAGTTTTACTATTAGATGTCGGGGTGTTGACCTATTTTTATTGATTTTGAGAGGGGTTCTCTGTGCCTCCTGGATTTTGATGCCTGTTTCCTTCCCCACATTAGGGAAGTTCTCTGCTATAATTTGCTCCAATATACCTTCTGCCCCTCTCTCTCTTTCTTCTTCTTCTGGGATCCCAATTATTCTAATGTTGTTTCATCTTATCGTATCACTTATCTCTCGAATTCTGCCCTCGTGATCCTGTAGTTGTTGATCTCTCTTTTTCTCAGCCTCTTTATTTTCCATCATTGGGTCTTCTATATCATTGATTCTCTCTTCTGCCTCATTTATCCTAGCAGTTAGTGCCCCCATTTTTTATTGTACCTCATTAATAGCCTTTTTGATTTCGACTTGGTTAGATTTTAGTTCTTTTATTTCTCCAGAAAGAGTTTCTCTAATAACTTCCACGCTTTTTTCAAGCCCAGCTAGTATCTTTAAAGTTATGATTCTGAACTCTAGGTCTGACATCGTACTAATATCCGTATTGAGTAGGTCCCTGGCAGACGGAACTACCTCTTGTTCTTTTTGCTGAGGTGATTTTTTTCGTCTTGTCATTTTGTCCAGAGGAGAATAGATGAATGAGAGAACAAAATGCTAACAGGTTAACAACGTCCCCAGCAAATATACTCTATACAAATCAGAAAAGACCTGAAACCAGGGGAAAAGAAAGGGAAAGAAAGAAAAAAGAAAGAGAAAAAAAAAGAAAAAGATAAAAACAAACAAAAACAGAACAAAGAAAAACAGAATATGATCAAATATGTTCAGGCTAGTGCATAGATCAGTGCCACAAACTAGATTTTGGGCGTATTCTGGTCTGTTAGAAGAAAGTGCCTCCTAAAATTTTAAAGGAAGAAAACTTATATATTTACAAAATAAGGGTTGATACAATGAAGGGATGGAAGATGAATGTAAAGATGAAAATTATAAAAGATTTTATAAAAGGAATTGATAAGATAAGAAGTTGTTTGAAGAAAGAAAGATCAAAAAAAAAAAAAGTAAAAAAAGGGAGAGAATGTGATCAGGCAGGAGACTAGAACAAAGCCATACACTAGTGATTTAGGGTATATTTTGATCTTTTAGAAGAAACTGTACCTCAAAATTTTAAAGAGAGAACAACTTATATATATATATGCCCAAAATAAGGGTAACAACTATGAAGGGATAAAATATGACTCTAAAAATGAAAAATAAAAAATGTTTTTTTAAAAAAAGGGATTGATAAGATGTTGGTCGAAAAAGGGAAAAAGAAAAATTAAAAAAAAACAGTTAAAAAAATTAACTTTGAAAAACTAATGAATCATGGTAAAAAAGCCATGAATTCTATGTGCAGTATTCCCCTAGCGCTGGAGTTCTCCCATTCTCCTTGATCAGTAAACTTGGTCTTGGCTTGCTGGCTGTTTGTGCTGAACTTCTGGGGGAAGGGCCTGTTGCCGTGGTTCACAAATGTCTTTGCCGGAGGCAGAATTGCCCCGCCCTTGTCGGTCCGGGCTAAGCAAGCTGCTCGGGTTTGCTCTCAGGAGATTTTGTTCCCTGCAAGCTCTCAGTACAGCTTTGGAGGACCAGAATGAAAATGGTGGCCTCCCAATCTCCACCCGGAGGAGCTGAGAACTCGGGGCCCCGCTCCTCAGTGCACCCCCAGAGAAAAGCAGTCACTCCCGTCTCCCTGGTCTCCAGCCACACTCCATGCTCACCCGGCCTCTGACCGAGTGTTTCTATCTCTGGCACCCAACCCCGTGTGGAGTCTCCAAACTCAGCAGATCCCTGCGGTGCGCTCCCGCGCCGCTCCTCCCGGGGGAGGAAGGGGAGTCTCCCCGGCTCTGCCACTTGTTGGGTCCCTGCTGGAGGAGCAGTGGCCCGACTGGGCCACGGATCACAGTTTATGGCAACCCCGAGCTGAGAGCCCACGCCTCAGCTCCGTCTCTGCAGCCGCCTTCCCGGCTTCGATACCTGGGAACTCTGCTGCACTCAGGCACCCCCAGTCTTTCTGTGACCCCGAGGGTCCTGATACCAGACTGTCCCGCGAGGGTTCCACCCCAAGCTTAGCTACTGGATTGACGTCCCTCAGCGGAGTCGACTTCTAAAAGTTCCAATTTTGTGCTCCGCGGCTCTATCACTTGCCAGAAGTGGCTGACAGAGGCCCCCTCCCCCGCCGTCTATCCTCCCAAATATCGCCTCGGATTCACTTCTCCGCATGTCCTACCTTCCAGTAAGTGGTCGTTTCTCTGTTCAGAGAGTTGTTGCTACTCTCTTCCTCAATCTCCTGTTGAGTTCATAGGTGTTGAGTATGGTTTGATCCCTATTCAGCTGAATTCCTGAGACCAGACGAAATCCAGGTCTCCTACTCCTCCGCCATCTTGCTCTGCCTCAATTTTGTTGTTCTTTATGTCTTCTATTACTGACTTCTTTTGTGTTTAGTTGATTTGTTTGTAGTGAACTGTTTTGCTTTTCTTCTCATGGCTTTTCTGTATATTTTAAAGATTTTGTGTGTGTGTGTGTGTGTGTGTGTGTGTGTGTGTGTGTGTGTGTGTGTGTGTGGTTGACATGGAGATTATACTTAACATCTTAAATGTATAGCAATCTAGTTTGAATTGATACCAACCTAACTTCATGAGCATATTAAAAACCCTGCTCTTATATAGGTCCACCCCCTCTTTTATGTTATGGTCACACATTACATCTTTAGGCATTGTATGCATGTTAACATAGATTTATAATTCTTTTTTATACATTCTTTTAAATAATGTGAAATAAAAAGAGGAGCTATAAACCAAAAATAAAATTACACTGACTTTTGTATTTACCTACATAGTTATCATTATTGAAGTCCTTTATTTCTTCTTACAGCTTCTAGTTACTGTCTAGCATATTTTTATTCAGCCTGCAGAACTATCTTTCTTAGAGTGGATTTCCTATCTACTAGTAACTAACTCTGTCAGCTTTTGTCGATCTGAAAAATGTCTTAATTTCTTTTTCATTTTTAAAGGATAGTTTTGTTTGATATAGGATTCCTGATTGACAGTCTTTTCTTTCAGGCTTTAAAAATGTCATCCCACTCTCTTCTCCATGCCTCCACGGTTTCTAATGAGAAATGTACTTCTAATCTTATTGAAAATCCCTTCTTGCATTCCTGGGTGGCTCAGTCGTTAAGCATCTGCCTTCAGCTCAGGTCATGATCCCAGAGTCCTGGGAGCGAGCCCCGCATCAGGCTCCCTGCTCAGCCAGGAGTCTGCTTCTCCCTCTCCCACTCCCTCTGCTTGTGTTCCCTCTCTAGCTGTCTCTCTCTCTGTGTCAAGTAAATAAAGAAACTCTTTAAAAAAAGAAAATTCCTTGTCCATGACGAGTTGCTTTTCTCTTGCTGCTTTCAAGATAATCTGTTTTGTTCCTTGGCTTTTAACAATTTCATTATAATGTGTCTTGGTGTGGATTTCTTTGCATTATCCTTTTGGGGGCTGGTAAGCTTCCTAAATCTGTAGATTCATATATTTTTTCAAACTTGGGAAGTTTTTGGCTATTATTTCTTCAAATATTCTCTCTAACCTGTTCTCTCCTCTTCTGAGGTTCCTATTATGTATATTTTGGTGTTCTTAATGGTGTCCCATAGGTCTTAATCTCTGTTAGTTTCTCATTATTTTCTTCTTTCTGCTATTCAAACTGGATAATTTAACTGATTTTCAAGTTCACTTACTCTTCTGCCTGCTCAAATCTGTTATTAAAACTCTAGTGAGTTTTTCATAGAAATAAAATAAAAAGAATAAGAAATTCCTCTAATCAACTACCGAAAACTTCTAATAGACTTTGCAAATTGGCTCTGTTCTTCAGTACCCCTTCAACACTTAGGCCATTTTCAATTCTCTCTTAGCCTTCACTTCATGCTTGCACTGAGCCTAGAGATCATCTAGAGGTGCAGGCTTAGAGTATTCTTTAATCTTTTCTGAGCATGCATCCTGCCCTGGGCATGTGTGTTGCTTTTTAAATTCCCAAGTATTCACAGGGACTTTTGAATGGTCTAATTTCCCACAGAAACTCTTTCCCTAAATTTTCCTCCCAAGCTTTGACACTCTACCATTTGTCTCAACTGTAATCTTTTGTCCCAGGTTGTTTGGTGCCTCACAATGTTTTTGTTTTTTAAAGATTTTATTTATTTGTCTGAGAGAGCACAAGCAGGGGAAGCAGCAGGCAGAGGGAGAAGCAGGCTCCCCGCTGAGCAAGGACCCTGATGTGGCACTTGATGCCAGGACTGCGGGATCATGACCCAAGCCAAAGGCAGACACTTAACTGACTGAGCCACCCAGGCGTCCCTATGTCACAGTGTTTTTGAGGAATTCCCACTGTCTTTCCACTCTGAGTGAGTTCTGAGTTAGGCAAAACAAAGACAAATATGTTTGATCAGTCTTTCCAGTATCCCCCAGGCAGGTTAGAACAGACAAACACCATTCTTTTTAAATAAAGTCTGCTCTGCTCCTTCCGGAGCTAGGAACAAGAGTTCCTCATGTGGACTGTCATCTTCAAGACTGCACTGAACTGGGGACAGGGTAGGGCAAGGGCAAGTAGAAATGTCACAAAGCTTTCCTAACATTTTAAGTTGCCTTTTCCTTCATTCAGTGTTCATTTGGAGGCTGTAGGCCTTTGATTAATAACTGGAGTTCTGACAAAGTTGGTTCTGACAGTCTGCATGATTTGTGTGTGTGTGTGTGTGTGTGGGCATGTGTGTGTGGAAAGACAACAGTTTGGATTTGCCTACTCTGCCATTTTTGCTGACCTCACTCTCTGCATTGCATGTTGCTTCCTGTGCATATTGTCTTTCCATTACCTCATCACTCTGCTGAACATCACTCTCATTCTTTCTTTCCAAAATATTATCAATATAAACTTAGGTTTGTAATAAACTTTTAGGGTAAGTAAAAATTTAAGGTTTTGGTCAGGGTTTATGTTACAGCACAATACTCCCACAGTAGTAAATAACGATATTGAATGAAACATTTGGCTTCCCTATTCTTTAATATACCTTGGTTATTAATACAGCAGCCAATCCCTCTGTGTCCTGGTTTTATCTCCCAGAGAAACCTGAGTCCCCTTATCTGTATGTCTGGGCAGTAAAACCAGAATTCTCATTTCTGCTTTCAGAACAACCTAAGTCTATCCTACTACCAGTTCACTCCTGCTATTGACATAATCCACCTTCAAATAAGTCCATCAAAAATTTTTGATATAAAAAAGGCATAGGACTTTTTATTCCTTAGAGGGAAATCTGGTCCTAGCTTTCAAAATAACAAAAATTTCTCCCAGATGTATGTATTTTATTTCATTTAGAAAATGTAGACACATTTTAAAACTTCTTTGAACACATTTATGTTGTCTCTATGGCAACTTCCATTTAAAAATGGTTATCTCTCAGCATTCCATTTTCTTTTATAAATTAATATTTTAAGAAGTTCTGAAATTCTCACAAATATGACAATTCCTATAAAATGCTGCTTTTTAAAGGAAAGAAGGCAACTTTATTATTGATTGATTATTCAGTAAAAGAGGCTCTTTCCCTTTCTGTAAGTGAAAAATACTATTTTGTTTTGTTTTTTATTGTTTTTGTTATGGGAACCAAAAATGTGGCTGAAATATCTTTTCCTCAAAAACAAATTTTTCTTTATTCTAAAGTAACACACATTTATTTGGTATTTTTAAAAAATGAATAATGAATAAAACAGAATTTCTGAATTCTGAAAATTCATAAATGTATAAAACAAAAAATAAAAATCACCGTAATCTCATTACCTGAGATACCAACTGGTATCTATTTGATATATACCCTCCAGGAACTTTTAAATTGCTGTTTATATGAGCAGCATATCTGTGTATTTGTGTGTGTGCATATGTACACATACACACAGATACATGAATGTGTGTATATTTTCTTCTTTAACAGAAATAAGATTTTAGTAAGGACTTTTTTCTCAATAAATATAAAATGCATCATTTTCATAGCTACATGATAGTTCATTTATAGATGTACAATATTTAATCAAGTTCTTATCAATGAGCACTTAGTTTATTTCCATTTGTTCTCTGTTACAAGCATTGCATATATATTTTAGAAGTTACAGGAAACTTAAGTTTAATTCTCATTTCTTAGGTAGTTTTCTTTAAATACTTGCTTCTCTAAGCTGGCATTAAGACAAAACAGTTTTTGTAATCTTGTTTCAAAATGCTTTGATCACAAAAGTGATCATCAATAATTGTCTAAAATATCTAGAGCCTTTCTAACCTTAATAGATGACCTTCCAACCTGGCTATAATCTATCATACCAGTTTTGACTGCCCAAGTTCCCCACAAGGTTTCCATTCTAATCAAATGGATTTATTCACCTGGAGGAGATGAGGGCTTTACTATTCTTCTACCATAGCACTTGCTGCTTTTCCAGGCTGAAAAGGGTGGAAATCACTCTGTTTCTCTACCCTAATCCAGAATTATGAATCCAGCTCAAATCCCACTGGTCCATAAACTCTTCCTGACCTCTTAGCAGGAAGGGATTTTAGCTCTCATCAAAGTCCCTTGGCACATGATATTTGTAACATTTTTGGCAATTAGATGTAACATTTTGGCAATTAAAACAGTTCCTTCTCAAAAGTTATTTAAATCTTGTTTATTGTTTCCTCATTGTCATGTTTATGTCATCTTTCTACAACTGTACCGAAGGGCTATTGGAGATCAGACATGCTCTTTGCCCAGCACTATACTTTGCATGTAGAAGGAGTTTGGTAAATATTTTTTGATTTAATAGGATTACTATAAATTACAGATCTATATTAGTAAAATTCTCATTCAGTTCAATCTCTAGCACAGATAAGGGCGCACGAAAAAAGCAATTTCTTAAAGCTCTTTCATCAAGATATTAACATAAAATCTTTATTACTGACTATATACTGCTGCTGTTGGTATCTGAACTGTGTAATCTCTAAGTCAAAATAGTATCTTTAAGATTTTTTTTTACTTTTGAATTATTTATTTTAAACTTTATTTTATTGAAATTCAATTAACATATAACGTATTGTTTCAGAAGTAGAGTTCAGTGATTCATCAGTTACATATAACACCCAGTGCTCATTACGTCATGTGTCCTCCTTAATGCCCATCACCCAGTTACCCCATCCCCCCACCCACCTACCCTCCATCAACCCTCAGTTTCCTATAGTTAAGAGTCTCTTATGGTTTGTCTCCTTTTCCGATTTCATCTTATTTTATTTTTTCCTCCCTTCCCCCATGTCTTTAAGATTTTGCTTACATTTTTATGATATTTAAAAATCTAATTAAAATAGTCTACATAAATATTGAGTTACTTACCTTGCAAAAACTTATGCAGAAGCACAGATGTAACAAAATAACATGAGCAAGCTTCATGTTGGAGACTCTCAGGGTCTGTCTCTCTTCTGCACCCTGGGTATTCTTTTGAAATTTAATTTTTAACCTTTGGAAAAACATTTAGAAAAAGCAAGTGTCCTAAAGAGCTTTGTACTTTTGAACTTAGAGAATTTGGCTAAAATCCAGAGTTTTACCGTAACTGAAACCAAAAAAGACCTTCCCAGTAAATAGCTGAGGGAGGTGACCAATAGGGAGTATGTTTCCTCCAGAGGAAACTGATTTCCCCACTTTGTTACTAGACAATGCCTCAATTCTGTTTTCTAGGGAAGACAGAAACTACACTGGAAGGAAATTTCTTATGTTTCTGGTAAAACAAAATTATGGTTTCCCTTAAGGTTGAAGACAAGGAGATAAGAAGTAAAAGTATATCATATTGAAAGCTGTGATGAAGACATTAAAAATCCTCAACAAAACAGTGCCTTTACCATGCATCAGTTATGCTGTGATCAAATTATATCTTCTGAGCATAGAAAACTTTGTGAGGGTTCTCCCAGAGCAGACATGAGACAGAGTTGGGGGGAAGATAACTTACTAGAAATTAACTCCTGTGAAAATAAGGGAGGAGAAGCAGGAGTGAGCAGAGAGAAAAGTGAGACTGGAATGCAGGTTTAACAAAGCCCTGGGCAACTCATGGGGAACTCTGGAGTGAATGTGGCCTATCAGGTGTCTCTGGGTCAGACAGAAATGGCTAGACCGTGAAACCCTGCCTTGCTCAGTCACCTGGTGTGGGTTGCCCAGGACAGGCATCCCCTTAGGTGAGGCCCTTCTCTGCAGCTGAGGAAGACCCTGAAGGATCCGACATTTAGTTGCCATCAGAAGGGTCTGCTGATCACGCTTTTCACAGCTAGGGCAGCAAAACCTTCCATGAAGTGGGATCTGGGAAACTCATCTCCCTGGCTTTGAGTCCACCATTTGCTGTCTTAGATCTACTTTCCATATATGCTCCAGGAGCGGCTCCTTCCAAATCGTAGGAGGCCTTTCTTCCTGGGGAAAAATTTAGAAGAGGGAAGTGATAAGAAAAACTAGAGCCCTGGCCCTTGTAGTGGATCTTGAGGCTATAGTTGATATTCATCCTCTGCCTCTTTCCTATCCATTATAGATTCCTTTCACCTTAGCTCCACCTCTGCCAGCCTCAGGTGTTTACCTAATGTCATGACTCACAAACTTCCCAGAGCCCCTGGTTACATTTCCTTCTCAGACCATAGTTGCTGTTTTTATCCTTTTACTCTCACAAGAGGCACCCAAGGAGCTCATATGGTTCCATACATACTCCTCCTCCTTTCCCGCATTAGGTAACAGCAGCCCTACTTCCTCTGCATGAACGGGGTCAGTTATCCCTGTCAACGTGGTGACTCCTCTTCTTTCTTGCTGGTCCCTAGACACAAGAAGCCCAATCCATGTGCATGAGGCAGAAGGCTTAGCTTATAATTCATTGGGATTCTTGCTGTGCCTCCTGGTAAAAGTATGCTTCTTTTGGGGAACAAGATCCCTAACTCTGCAAAGTCTCCAGTTGTGGAGCCAGGAAGTAGAAAGCTCCCAGTTAGTCACTGGGAGTGACAGTATGTGTGGTCATTTCTGCTTCTATTCCTTGGCTCCCAGACCTCCATCTTCTGTCTGTTGGGGATACAATGTTAAATGAAGGTCTTTGATTCAATGCCTATGTTGCTTGCTGAAGGACAGCACCCAGTCCTCAGAGTATTGCCTTTAAATAACCCCTCCCTCCTGCGTTCAGCAGGCTGTTCCAATGCTCCATACGGCTGCCAGGTTTCCAGTGGTGCAATATGTGATATGACCAGTGAACTGCATGGTCGTTGACCCACTCTCATATCTCCTTTGCTGTCAGGTTGGGTCCCCTTGTCTGACAGGATGTTGGAAGATTAAATACGCTGAAATCCTTTGGATTAGGATCCCAGCTAAGGCCCTGCAGGCGAGAAAGGAACACCTTAACCTGGAATATATGTCTATTTCTGTGAGAATGTACTACTGGCCCTTTTAAGATGGAAAGGACCAACTGTGTCAGTTTACCAAGTGGCTAGTTGGTATCCTTGATGAATTGTGCCATCTTGGGGACTCAGCATTAGTCTCCATTGCTTTCAGGATGGACATTTGTTGATGGCATCAGCTAACTAAATCTTAAGGGACCCATGATATTGGCCTCATGACTAGCCTCCATTTCTGCCACTATGGCCACTTTATTCCTGTGCCCACTGTGCTAGCACTGGGGTGGCTGCTGACTGACACTGGCTGATACCAATTGGCCGAGTCATTTTGTGGTTATTTAGTATCTTTTGTCTGGTGGACGTTTGCTAGTGGGTATTAACACATGATACAAATATTTCTATATTTCATTTCAACTCCTATATGTGCATCCACATGTTTCTACCCCAGATCTTCTTGTTTTTAATCCTTGAATACTTTTTATTCTAAGAAAAAAAGATGGTCAGGCAATCACTATTGCCTGGGATTCCATATACAGTCTAGTCTTGGGTCACTGATATTTCCACACAAAGTGGGCAACAACAAAGTGGGTGACCAGGTGTATTATCTGAAGCTCTAGCCCATCGTGAAGACTTCCCCTTACCAGTGTCTTTTAAAACCACTCCTAAGTTTGGCTGTATTGTGGCTGCTATTTTCAGCTTTCAGAGCCAACCCCTCTGTAAACCAAACACGTTTTTCCCTCTTCCTGGTCATACCATATTCCTTATAGAGCCATAGGTGTGAGCTGAGGGAAGGACTTGGGTGCAACAGTTTGGATTAGGTGGGGAGGGGGATATCCAAGCTACCAGCTGATGCGGTTTGCTAGTGCCCTTGGTCTGGTTTGTATTTGTTTCTGGATGTAACACTTCCATTTTATAATACATTTTTGCTAGGCCTGCTCAACCTTATGTTTTGTGAGTCTGTTAGGACCTGGCTCACAATGGGCATTTCTGCTCACGTGATATAGTGTCCAATGTTCAGTAATTCCAGATTTACCGGGTCCAATAGCACACAGTTGTTTTCAAAATGAGTATAATTCTGCTGCAGATAATTCATGGCTTTGCTCCAGAACCCTAGGGTTCTCTACTGTAATTCTCTCAATGGTTCTTTCTCAAACATGATACAATATTTTTTTCCACCACCGACAATTCTAACATCATAGTCTCTGTCAAACCACTGCAGAACACTTTCCTGCCCTGGCAGCCTGAGCAGTATTCCTGTGTTTTGTGCTTTCTTCCTTGAGAAAGGCAGTTCAAGATGAAATAATTTGTCTTTTAATTTAGAGAAGGTATCCTGGCCTTGTCTCCTGCCCTCTGGAGTATATGTGTCTTATCAAGGCATTCAGCATGCTAGCCACCTCTTGCTTACCTGCTCTGATCAAGGTAATGCCATCAATGTAATGGAAGAATGTGGTGTTTTACAGGAAGTCCAGATGATCCAGATTTCCTCAGACTTTATTACGACAGAAGGTGGGGGATAAGATCTATGGAAAAACTGTAATGTATATTGTTGCTCATCCCATGTGAATGAGAACTGTTTCTGATCTTCTCTGTTTAAAATACTTACAGTGGTTCAAGTTTTCCTGACCAAATTCTTATTGATATACTTTATAATATTGCTAAAACTAGAATCAAGGTTCTTATCTCTAAAAGAAATTCAACTGAAACAAGTATTAAACCTTAGGTAAGGGGTGATTTCTAAGCTTAGAAAGAATAGAAGAAAACAACAACATGGGACACCTGGGTGGCTCAGTTGGTTAAGCGTCTGCCTTCGGCTCAAGTCATCCTAGGGTCCTGGGATTGAGCCCTGCATTGAGCCCTACACCGGACCGGGCTCCTGTCTCAGCAGGGAGCCTGCTTCTCCTCCTGCCTGTTTCTCCCTCTGCCTACCTCTCCTTCTGCCTGCAGCCCCCCCTGCTTTTGCTCTCTCTCTCTCTGACAGATAAATAAAATCTAAATTAAATCTTTAATTAAATTAAAGAAAAAACAACAAAAAAGACAAATATCCAAATTACATTTAAATTTTTTACAACAACAAAATCACTGAAAAAAGTGAACTAAGCAAACAACTCAGGATAGCATTAAAAGAATAAAATGAATCAAAATTGATAGAAAGGAAATAATAAAGACATAAAAAATAGTAAAGAAACCAGGAAGTAAAAAAGTAGCAGATTTGATATGTAAACCAATGACTCATTTTGAGAAATTAAAAAAAAAAAAGGAGAGAGAGTAAAACAATTTTAGAGGAAAGCTATTGAAGTGGGAATTTTTAGGGGGCTGCCAACACCCATTTTCCTTCATAATAGGTTCCCAATTTTTTTTGTGGAATTATCTTTCTTCTACTATGGGTTGTTTCGGTGCGAGAATAATTCCCGGCACCTGTTTTCCAAAACAGAAGTTAAGAAATCCATCTCCAACCTCTTTCCATTCCCTCTTATAGACCAGGGACTGATCAAATAGTCTCTTTCCCTGGTGTTTGAACGCTGAGTTAAGGATAGAACGGAAGAACCGATAGGGAATAATTTATTGAAGCAGCGGCAGCAGCTGTGTGCGGGTCAGATGGTTTAGCTGTTAGTTGTAACACAAATTTCCTGTCATTCCTTTTCGCCTTCCTGAGTGACTATCCTCCGTTCTTAAGCCTAGTTTCTTAGCCTCCTGTCAAGAGGGTGAATATCCTGGGGCGCCTGGGTGGCTCAGTCGTTAAGCGTCCGCCTTCGGCTCAAGCGTCCGCCTTCGGCTCAAGCGTCTGCCTTCGGCTCGGGTCATGATTCCAGGGTCCTCGGATCGAGCCCCGCATCGGGCTCCCTTCTCCGCGGAACTCTCCCACTCCCCCTGCTTGTGTTCCCTCTCTGGGGAAGGGGGAAGAGTGTGTATATCCTATTATCTTCCAAATGAATTTTCTTTTACTAAAGTTAGCCAGAGTTGGTTTGGTGGCTTGTCACTTAGAACCTTAAGTGATAAAAGCATGTGCAACTTATCAAATAATCTGAATATCTAGAGGAAAATTTCAAGGAAAATAAAATGATCAGAATTTACTCAGGAAGAGGTAGAAAATTCAAATAAATTAATCGCTAAGGAGCAATAGAAAAGTTAAAGATTTTAACCCCCCAAAGACACTAAGTTTTACTTTTTTAAGATTTTATTTTTAAGTAACCTCTACACCAAATGTGGGGCTTGAACTTACAATCCCGAGATCAAGAGTTACACACTCTACTGACTGAGCCAGTCAGGTGCCCCTATTTTTTTTTTTTTAAAGATTTTATTTTACTAACTCTTTTAAGAAAGATTATTCTTGGGGTGCCTTGGTGGCTCAGTCGTTAAGCGTCTGCCTTCGGTTCAGGACACGATCCCATGGTCCTGGAATCGAGCTCCACATCAGGCTCCCTGTTCCGCGGGAAGCCTGCTTCTCCCTCTCCTACTCTCCCTGCTTGTGTTCCTGCTCTCTCTCCCTTTCTCTCTCTGTCAAATAAATAAATAAATAAAATCTTTTTTTTAAAAAAAGATTATTTTTCTGTTATTTACAATTTTTCCAGAACACAGAAAAAGATGGCCAGCCCTCCAATTTATTAGCAATACTCTGATACCCAAAACTGGTAAGATGGGCCTCTGAAAGAAATCTATAAACTAGGGCGCCTGGGTGGCTCAGTTGGTTAAGCGACTGCCTTCGGCTCAGGTCATGATCCTGGAGTCCCGGGATCCAGTGCCGCATCAGGCTCCCTGCTCAGCAGGGAGTCAGCTTCTCCCTCTGACCCTCCCCCCTCTCATGCTCTCTCTCTATCTCATTCTCTCTCTCAAATAAATAAATAAAATCTTTTTTTAAAAAAGAAATCTATAAGCTAATAATTAAAATTATTTATTTATATGCAATGATCCTAAATAAAATATTAGCAAATTATACATTATAAACCACAGTATATTAAAAACAATGTAATGACCAAGTGGGGAGCATTTAAGAAATTTACAGGGATATTCAACATTAGGATATCTATTAATGTAATTCAGTATATTAAAATATTTAATTAATTAAAATAATAGATTAAATAAGATAATCTTTATAATTATATCATAAGATATGGAAAAGGTGTTTGATATGAGTTTAATATAAATTCTTAATTTTTAAAAAGTGAACAATCTAGAAAAAGAACAAATATCATTAACCTGATAAAGGGTAGAAACCAACAGTAAACACCATATACAACGGTGAAACACTTGAGCCAAACCCAGAAAAATCAAAGATGCTGTATCTCAATACTGTTGTTGTTGGAGGCAATAAACATGAAAAAACATAAATATTGGAGTGGAAGACACAAAATTGCCATTATTTGCAGATGAAATGACTGTCTACTTAGATAAAAAGTGCTTGAAAAAGTATTAGACCTAATGTCAAAGTTATTAAAATGACTGAATACAAAATCAATAGAAGAAAGTGACTTTCCTATCTGTCAGCAATGAAAAAGGAAACGTAATGGATGGTTCATAATGACTGACATTCTCTATAGTTAGTATCTCTTCCCTCCTAACACGTGAGAATAAATATAAAAATAAAAATAAGTCTGGGGCACCTGGGTAGCTCAGTCAGTTAACTGTCTGCCTTCAGCTCAGGTCATGATCTCAGGGTCCTGGGATCCAGCCCCGTGTTGGGCTCCCTGCTCACTGGGGAGTTTGCTTCTCCCTCTCCCTCTGATCCTCCCCCTCACTTGTTCTCTCTCTCTGTCTCAAATAAATTTAAAAAAATCTTTTTTAAAAATAAAAAATAAATAAAAATACTTCCACTGCACCATCAAAAACCGAAGAGGGAGTCCATCAATAGGATATAAACAGTGAAGAATTACTGAAGATGTACAATAGACAGGAAGAGATTAACTGCAGAACTTAACAAAGTTTAAGAAATGTTATATAGGTGACAACAAGGTATCCAGAATAAGGGAGACCACAAAATAAATAGAGATAGTAGAAATCTGAGATAAGTGATGGACTAGGTGGTCAATTAAAGAAAGGTCAGAACAGTTGAGCCAGTACCCCATTCTTTTTTTTTTTAATTTTATTTTTAAGTAATCTCTACACCCAATGTGGGGCTTGAACTCAAAACCTCAAGACCAAGAGTTGCATGCTCTACCAACTGAGCCAGCCAGGTGCCCTGAGCCAGTACCTCATTCTTGGGGCAACTTACTTCAGCATTTGCTCCAGGATAAAGTCTACAGAAGGCTCTTGGCCCATCATGTTCTAACTTAGCATTTCCTGAGCAGATGGTGGGGCAGGAGAAGCAAAGAAGCATCCAGGTATATACAACTTCATGGGGTTCAGGAAATCTCTGCCTTTGAAAAATAAGCCATAGTCAAGCTCCTGAGACCTCACATCCCACCCTACCCCTCTCCTGCACAATCATCCACAGAGATCCTAATAAGGATCTACACAACCAGAATGTACAGCACAAGAAAAAGAAAATGATCAACCTCATTTATGACTAAAGGTGCAAACACTCTAAATAAAATGCCAGCAAACTGATATAAACAAAATCTTAAATAGAATTCAGCAGTCTGTAAATAATAACATCAACACTTGACAACTATTTTATGCACACATACACACACACAAACACACATAAGTCTGTAGGCTCGAGTAAATAAGTAATTAGGTTAGTGTCATAATTAAAGGGTAGAAGAGGCACAAGTTTGAATTCAAAGAAGCAAAAACATTGTAGTCTTAACTTTGAATTGAAAATGTCATTGTGAGCCATAATTTTTCTCTTTCTAAAAATATATACCTCCTATCTGTATTCACCAATGGCTAGAAGTTAAAATAATACAGAAGCAAAGACCACCCCATTGTGCCCAGATGGTGTTCTTTTTTAAAAAAATTTTTTATTGTTATGTTAATCACCATACATTACATCATTAGTTTTTGATGTAGTGTTCCATGATTCATTGTTTGTGCATAACACCCAGTGCTCCACGCAGAACGTGCCCTCTTTAATACCCATCACCAGGCTAACCCATCCCCCCACCCCCTCCCCTCTAGAACCCTCCGTTTGTTTTTCAGAGTCCATCGTCTCTCATGGTTCGTCTAAAATATTTTAATATTTTTTAAAAGATTTTATTTATTCATTTGAGAGAGAGAGAATGAGAGAGAGCACATGAGAGGGGTTAGGGTCAGGATGGTGTTCTTTACATACTATTTCTCACTAAAAGAAGGAAGGGCTCCTTGGAGAAAGGGCTGAGGTAGAAAACATATAAGTCAGATAAAGACATCTTGTGTCAGAAAGCAAGAAAGCTATTAGAGGCTAGTGAGTGGTATTAAAAGATATAGGACACAACTTCAGGGGGCTCTCACAAGTCAAAGATGAAGCAATTTAAGCACTTAAAAAATAATAAAAATAACAAAGGATTGAAATAAAAATAAATATGTAAAAACGAGGGAAAGTTCTTTATGTCAGCTAATTGCAGAAGGAATGGTAAAATTAGCATATCACCACTTTGTAAACACTTATAAACCAATAAATCTAGGTGACAATCATCAATTGTTGCTAAAACCATTAGGTGAAAAGCACTGATCCCACTGATCAATCTTAATATTGCCAAGAGAGACAACTGGATGCCAAGTGCCTCCTCATGTGGAAAACATGAAATACTCTTGCAAAAAAAAAAAAAATTGAACTTCGATCATAATCAATTTTCAAGATCTCACTACCAGTTAACTACCAGTTTATAGGAAATGCAGAGGATAGAGAAACATGGTTTATACCACTAAAAGGTTGGAAAATACTACAAGATAAAGATTCAGTTTCTTCAACAAACAAATGCCATGAAAAAAAATAGGGGGAGAAAACTGATCAATCAAATGTAATGCGTAGGCATAGCTTGGATCTTACTTGCTCAAAGCAACGACTGACAGACATTTTGAAATAATTAGGGAAAATTCTACATGGACTGTTATTAGCTGATACTAAGGAATTATTACTTTAGTTTGGTGTGATAATGATATTGCACCCATGTTTAAAAAGTCCTCTGTTGGAGATTTATGGGTGAAATGCTATGTGGGGCTTACCACAATATACTCCAGCAAAAAAAAAAAAAAAATATATATATATATAATTTATAGTAATTTATAATTATAAAATAACATATTTTAGAATTATAAATTAATATTTATTTTAAAAATAAAATATTTTATAAATAAGTTTATATGTATAATTTATAATAATATATATTATACATATAGTAATGAAGAGATAGATGAAACAAGACTTGCAAAAGGCTGGTTATTGTTGAAACTGAATTATGGGTACATAGAGGTTCATTGTACTGCTCTCTGAACTTTTATGTTTGAAAATTTTTTTTTTTTTAATAAAAGTTTTAATAAAGAAAGTCATGGTGCCTGGGCAGCTCAGCTGGTTAAGCGTCTGCCTCCGGCCCAGGTCATGATCCCAGGGTCCTGGAATTGAGTCCTGCAAGGGGCTCCCTCTGCCCTCTGCCCTCCCCCTGCTTGCGTTCTCTCTCTCTGACAAATAAATAAATAAAAGCTTTAAAAAAAATAAAAAAATAAAAAAAATTTTTTAAAAGGAGCAAAAAATTTAAAATGGCCTTGGGAATCCTAGAGTAAAAGATTTAAGGAAAAAAAAGTAAAAAAAAAAGTTACCTTCAATAAAAATCCAGAAAGCAAGTTGTTATGTAGCAGAACTTTCTGACTAAAAGTGGAAAAAGCCCAACAGTTGGTAAGAACTTCACAACCCTAGTATGTAAATTTAGAGAGTAAAATGTTGGGATAAGACATGAGAAACTTAAAAGGTTTTACTCTCAAAGTATTATAAATGGATGTAAATAGTGGCATGTCACATGATGCTGAGATTTTGTGTCATAAACCAAAAAACAACTTTTTCAGATTGATGGATCAACAGATTTTGACATATGGTACCACTTGTAAGATACATATATTGTGGTGAAATTTAAGGGAATTTTTCTGCTATAAAATGCTACCCTAAACAAGCAAAGGCCAAGATACATTTACTGTTTTGTCTTCATATTTAAAACAAAAGGTACATCTTTAAGAAGTGCATTGGCATCTGCACTGATGATGCCCCACTGATTTGAACATTGCTCCCTAAGAGTGTTCATTCTTACAAAAGAGAAAATCCTGGGATGCCTGGGTGGCTCAGTCAGTTAAGCATCTGCCTTTGGCTCAGGTCATGATCACAGGGTCCTGGGATGGAGCCCAGCATTGGGCTCCTTGCTCAGCAGGGAGCCTGCTTCTCCCTCTGCCTGTGCTCTCTCGCACACTCTCTCTCTCTGACAAATAAATAAATAAAATCTTGAAAAAAAAAAAAGAAAAGAAAATCCTGATATATTCACAATACACTGCTTTCTTCCCAGAGATATGCTGGTGTCAGAAACTTCTGGAGCTGAAATGAAAATAATTTGGGACGATGCTACAGAAATACCTAAACTTGGGGGTGCCTGGGGGGCTCAGTCAGTTAAGTGTTCAACTCTTGATTTCGGCTCAGGTCATGAACTCAGGGTCCTGGGATCGAGCCCCCAGTCAGGCTCCTTGCTCAGGGGGAGTCTGCTGGAGATTCTCCCTCTGCCCCTCCCCGCGCCCCCTGCTCTCACTCTCAAATTTAGTGAGAGTGCATGAGGGGGCGGGGAAGGGCAGAGGGAGAGGGAGAAGCAGACTCTCCGCTGAGCAGGGAGCCTGATGGGGGGGGGGAGTGGGGAGGGGGGGTTGTTTGATCCCAGGACCCCGAGATCATGACCTGAGCCGAAGGAAGACACTTAATTGACTGAGCCACACAGGAACACCATAAAATAAATAAATCTTAAAAGAGAGAGAGGAAAAAAAAATGCCTAAACTTATCAAAGGCTAGTTCACTGAACAATGTTTAAGAAACTGAAAACCTGGACAAAGACCACATAAATCTTCTGCTACATGCATAATATCTTATGGCTTAGGATATCATTTGTTGTAGGGGAAGACAGCTGTCATGTCATGAAAATACTTAAGTACTCTGTAAAAGGTTCATGTGGTGGCAATAGAAAGCATTAGCTTGCTAGACACACGAGTGAGCCATGTTAGAAACTGATCCTCCACCCCCAGTTGTGCCTCCAAGTGACAGCGACCCCAGGAAACATCTTGACTGAGACCATAAGAGACTCTGAGCCAGAACCACCAACCTGAGCTGCTCCTGAATTTCTGACCTACAGAAATTATGCAGGATATTTATTGTGTTAAGCCACTAAGTGTTGGGGTGATTTGTTACACAGTAAGAGAAACTAATACAGATTTTGTTTCTTAACAGGATGTTTGAGCTGAAAAGTGAGCTGTGGTAATACTTCCAAGAAAATAGTAGGCTAGGTTGTGCCAAATGCTTTGAAGATCAAGAAGAGCTTCAGAAACTAGCCTACTTAGTAGACATTTTTCATCACATGAACTAGTTGAATTAGTTGAGTATATTCAAGGGCGTGGAGAAAATATTTTGATTTCAAGTGACAAGAGTCTTGGTTTTAAATGGAAATAAAAATTTTGGAAAAAATCACATGGCAAAAAGAAATCTTGAAGCTTCCACTGCTGCTTGCATTTAGTGAGGAAATTTCAAGTCTCAAGTTGAGACCAAACCACTTAGGAGAATTGTAGAACAAAACTAAAAAATATTTTCCCTCCACAACACAAGTGTATGCCTGAATGAGGACTCCGTTCTCTGAATCTTCTCAGTCTGAGCACCTGACTTTGATAGAAGAGGAAGAATTTTGTGAATTAATGATTATAAATGTAAGATGAAATTTACTGATTTGCCCTTCTATAAATTCTGGATTTCTGTAAAAGAAAAGCATCCTATACCATTCATAGAAAAGTAATAAATATTTTACTGTACTTTTCAACCTTTTACTTGTGTGAGCAAGCTTTATCTTGTCTAATAATGAACATTAAGAGCAAAGACAGAAATCATCTTATTTTAGTTGAAAATGAAATCTACGTATGCCAGCTTCAAGATCGACTCAGAATTGAGGATATACACAGTAAAAGGCAAGAAAAGATTTCTTAGTAAATAGGTTAATTTCACTGTTTTTTTCACTTCAAAAATAACACTTTTATCCAAATATAGGCCTATAAAAAGAGATTAACATTCATTAAAATTGATTTGCAATCTTTATGAAAGGAAAAATGGAAGTTTCTTCTCCTACTTAATTCGCATCACAACTGGGGTGCCTGGGTGGCTCAATCCGTTGAACGCTGCCTTCTGCCTTCCCCTGGGGTTGTGATCCCAGGGTCCTGGGACCCAGCCCCATGTTGAGTCCCATGTCAGGCTCCCTGCTTAGTGGGGACCCTGCTTCTCCCTCTCCCTCTGCAGGTCTCCCTGCTTGTGCTCTGTCAAATAAATTAATAAAAGTTTTTTAAAAATTTGCATCATAATTGATATCCTTTATGAGGAGGGGAACGTACACAGAATAGGCTAATAAGTTGGACAAAGAAATAGATTCACAGAAAAACATCATTCTCAACGAGTTGCACAATAGTGTAAACCACTGAACTATACACTTAAAAATGATTAATATGGTAAAGTTTGTTATGTGTCTTTTACCACAGTTTAAAAAAGCATTGACAATTATTACTGGATCATTATGTCTACAACTTGATCATATTTATATATATATATGCTTATTATATATATATATATAAATACACGCACACACACTTATAACATTTTTATGCAGGGGTTTCAAACACATGAAAATTATTTTAAGGGTTCCTCCAGGATAAAAAAAGAGAGAAAACGGCTGGTCTGGTAGATGGGAAATGAAACTTTTCTAAGCAGGAAGTATATGACAACAATGGAGAAAGAGAAGCAAGGCAATGGTGCTGGCCTGATTAAGAAGTGGGATGGTGTACAACATAAGAAGGAAATAAAATTAATCACATAGAGGACCTACTCAATGCAAAGATTTTACTTTAGACTTGTTGCTAAAAAGGAAATGGGGAGCTATTTGAGGTTTTGAGGACGGCTATGGCATGAGTAAACTCTTTTAGTTAGGTCAGTATGTCATCACATGCAATACAGATGGAAGAAAAGTTAAACATGGAAGCATTTATTCTGGACTTCTGAATTCTTGTAGATTATATTGAGTGATTTAGGGTAGGAATTAACACAAGGAAGTGTGGCAGTGACAACAGGCGGCCTGTAATGACAGCACAAAGCTATCTTCCAAGGAATTAATAGCAATTGATAGCTTTGGAGAAAAGAGACCAATCAAGGCTACGGTGGGGATGGTGATAACAATGATAGAGGAGAGTGCTCAAAAGTCTGAGTTCAAAGATTCAGACACCAAGAGTATGACAGGGAAGGGGAATGATGTACAATTTGGGAAGAGTAAGAGATGGAGGGTGGGCACAGAAGGACTGAAGGCTCTGAGACTCTAAGGTTCTACTTTGTTCCCATAACTGGCTGGCAAAGTTACTTCACCTGTCTGAATGTTAGTTCCCACTGACAATAAGTAAAATAAAGGGGCACCAAGTAATCCTGAAGGTCTTATAAAACTTCATTGATTTCATCACAGTGAGTTAGAGGTAACAGTGGACACCAAATGGAGCTAAACACCGAACATAAAAGTTAAATGAAGTAAAGCAAAATAGGGCAGGGCAGTTTTGAGTAATTTTCTATACTATGTACAGAATTTAAAGTACATTTACCAAATCTGAATAAAAAATACATTTATCAAGTTCCTTTTATATGTAGGATTGTTAGGGCCCTTCTCAAGAAGCTTATACATTGGTGTAGAAGACATATTGTGATTTCCAGTATTTCATAGTTAAGTTTACGAAGTTCTTTCGGAATCAAAACAGCCCTCCGAAGTAGGTACCGATCTCTGCCCTTTCAAAGAAGAGGCCATCGACTACGTCAAATACCAAGGTAAGGTCTCAAAAGATTCTGGTGTAGGGGCGCCTGGGGGGCTCAGTTCTTAAGCGTCTGCCTTAGGCTAGGGTCATGATCCCATGATCCTGGGATCAAGCCCCGCATCGGGCTCCCTGCTCGGCGGGAAGCCTGCTTCTCCCTCTCCCACTCCCCCTGCTCGCGTTCCCTCTCTTGCTGTCTCTCTCTCTCTCAAATAGATAAATAAAATCTTAAAAAAAAAAAAAAAAAGATTCTGGTGTAAAAGAGACCAACCAAATTTAACAAATAGATCACTAGCTTTCTTTGGAAGAGAAATTTCACTGGAAGCTGAAATTAGATATCAAGGGCTTAAAGAAAAAAGGGAAGAGGAGCTTGCAGCATAGATGGTCCAGAGCCTGCCAACGCTAAAAACGTACTGGACAGGGGCGCCTGGCTGGCTCACTCAGAAGATCCTGCCACTCTTCAACTCCCGGTTGTGTGTTGGACCCCACGTTAGGTGTGGAGATTATTTAACTAAAGCGTGTAAAAAAAAAAAAAAAGCACTTGACAAATTGAATAAACTATTTGGTGCAAAAGATAAAAATATTATTTGGCTTTTTGTCACATAAAAGGTACTTTTAAAGAAAAAATATTTTTAAAGGAACGTACACACATACACGCATTTTTTTCTTCCTTTAACTGGTGAAACCATAGGAGAGAAGGACAGGCACAGTTCAGCTCACAATCGTGCATACTTTAAGAGGTCCTGAAGAAATTAGCGCTCAAAAGAACGCAGGAAGCCCTTGCACTGGGTTGCGACGCCACCAGATCCACCTCTAGGTAGAGCGCAGCTGAAAACTCCTCAGAGATGTGGTTGGCACAGTTGCTGCGGCTGGCAACGAACTGACGAAGGAGGAGACCATTTTGCAGCCTGAAAAGCTAGGGCTCACGGCCAGCCCCCAGCCACCTAGAACCGCCAGGCCTCCGGGAAAGGGGGCGGATCACTAATGCCAGCCATCTCCCAGGGCAACACCGCGGGGGCACTTCCTGCAACTTCTTGATTCAAAGGACGCCACTATTATACGTCATTTCCTATGGAGGACTAGGCAAGTTGACCTGACTGTCGTGAACTAGTGTTTGAAGTTAGTACTGCTGCTCTTCCAGCGCTGAAGGCTGTTTTGGAAAGGCGACAGCGCCCCGGGTTTTGCCGGTGACTGGCTTTTTTGTAAACCAGTCGGTCAAGTTTCTGGTCGTTCCCCCCGCCCTCACCGTGCGCGGGTACGGTGGCCGAGGAGGCTCGTGTACGGCGGAAGTACCGGGAGAGTGGGTGTGCGCAGCCGCGCCGGACGTGCACGTGGCGCCGGTGAGTTGCGGTAGGGAGCAGATGGATACGAGAATGGCTGGACCCGAAACCCAGCTGCGGGAGGGAGGGAGGAAAGAAGGGAATGCGGCGTGAAGACCTTGCTGCCTGCTGGGGGAGGAGGTACTAACCGGGGGCGACGAGGCTGGTGAGTGGTCGGTGAGCGCGCACGGGGCTCTGGGGAGGTGACACTCCTCACCCTTCGGGTTAGTCTCTGGAGGCTTGGCCGTGCGTGAGGTTGCAAGGGTGCTGTATTTATTATTGCCCCCCTGTATGGTGTTCTGTCCCTGGCTCAGAGGGGTTAGGTGGTGTACCCAGAGGCCACAATGACCAAAAGGTACGCACTGTTTTTCTCACCAGGTAGAGTTAAGCATGTCTTTTCGAGGCGGAGGTCGGGGGGGCTTTAATCGAGGTGGCGGCTTCAGTCGCGGCGGCAGCAACAACCACTTCCGAGGTGGAGGCGGTAATTTCAGAGGCGGCGGTGGCGGCAGAGGAGGATTTGGACGAGGAGGTGGCCGCGGAGGCTTTAACAAAGGCCAGGACCAAGGACCGCCGGATCATGTAGTTTGTATGTCGGCTTCAAAGCTTAGCCTACTTGGGGGCGGAGGTTGTGGGTTTAATTTCGGGGACTACTTGCTGAAAGAAAACTCTAGCAGCTGTCATACGGAAGTCGCTGCTTGGTTGGGGAGTCAGGTCTGAAGATGCTGTAAACTGACTTAAAATAGTGCTGTAATGTAAAGGGAAGATCAAGAAAGCAAAAGAACACTTAGAATGCGTCATGGAAGTGGAAATTGAGCTTGGGCTGAAAGGAAGTTATTAAGTAGGTAATATTGTGTGTTTACTCCTATTGTTCCCGATTTACAGGGTAAGAAAACAGTGATTCAGAGTTAGGTTTCTCATAGTAATAAGTGATCATTTTGAGATACAAAGCCAGGTTTCCTGACTTCAAAGCCCATGCTGTCAGTTGCTATTCATGAGTAAGAGAAGTGTGAAAAAAAACTGCTTGGAAGGGAAACTACAGAGGGAAAGCCAAGAAAAAGACCTAACTAGAGTAGATTTGAAGTAATTATCAGTGAGGTGGTTGGAAGTCAGGAAAGTGAGACAGATTTGACAGTAAAAACCTACATCAAAAAGGAGAAAGGAGGAAGAGACATAAAGAGATATAAAGATGAGGTTGGATCAGTGTGCAACATGGTTTGAAGAATGCAGTGGCTAGAGTCATAGGTCGGAGCCCACAAGCATGCAACAGTCCGTGCATGATGCACTGTGAGGGTGGTGGACATCAGAAAAAAGAAGGAAGGGTTTGATGGGAGAGAGATTTCGGTGGAAACAAAGTCAGTAGAACTTGGCTAATACTTGGGAATAAAAGGTACCAGGCTTTGAGCCTGGGTGATAGGGATAAAGAATTAGTTTTGCAGGGATGTAATGAGTATTTTAGTTGGGGTGACAGTCAGAAATAAAGGTAGTTATTTTGAGATTCCACATTTCCCTGAAAAAGGGTGAAGAGTCATTGGTGAAGAGGTGGTAGTGGGAGATTATAAAAGGAGGAAAAAAAGGAGAACAAAGACTAATTTACAGATAGGGACTGGGGAAATGAAAAGAGACAGTAGAATGTAAGCATAGTGTTTAATAATAATAGTTATTGTTCTAATAAAACACCTGTTATAGGTTGGCATTAATGTATCAGGCATTTTTCTAAGCACTTGCCATTTATTACTGTGTTTGTTCCTCATAATACTATATGTTAGGTGTTGGCACTGTTATTAGCCCTTATTAAAGATGAGGACACTGAAGCAGAGAGATAAGAATCTTACCCCAGGTCACATAGCTAGTGTGGAGATTTTGGCTTTTTTTTTTTTTTTTTCTTTTTGCCTCAGAGGAGAACAGATAAAGTGAAATCCCAGGTACCCAAGAAGAAAGCTTCCAGATGTTGTTGGTCAATGTCATTTGAAATTGTTTTATATTTTAACATTTTCTTGTCCTGTTTCAGTATTGGGAGAGTTCCTGCATCCCTGTGAAGATGACATAGTTTGCAAATGTACTACAGATGAAAATAAGGTGCCTTATTTCAATGCTCCAGTTTATTTAGAGAACAAAGAACAAATTGGTAAAGTGGATGAAATATTTGGACAACTTAGAGATTTTGTATCCTTTTTAATTAGAAGACCCAGTGATCTCATTGGAAGGTTACCATTTGCTTTTTAGGGAGCTAAGTCTTGATTTAATTCGACTTCCTGCTTCATTAAATTGGACAGAGTATTGCTAAGATTGGACCAACAAGGAGAATGTATTTCCACATATTGAAAAGAAAGACCCTGTAAGAGTGACTTCCTTTTTGGAAGGTTTTAGAAATGATTGCCATTTGGATAAGTGCTATAGGATTAAGGTACTTTGCTTTGATTATGAAGATGCCACTGGAATAGTGTGGAATTAGAAGTTTCAAAAACAAAAACTTCATTTTATTCTTGGAAACTCATTTTTTACCTTTCCTAAATATTCCCATATAACTTTGTTTTTAAAATTACATATGAATTCAGAAGGTTACCTTCTTTGATCTTTTTCCTTAATATAACTAATAGTATTTTTCTGTTAAATTGTCTGAAAATATGAAGGCATCTTCCTTTAAAAAACTGCAGAAGGTGAGTCAAGCTTATGATAACTAGGATCTTTGGTTTTATAAGTGAATGACCTTCCTTAGGACAGTGTTACTTAGAGCACCTGAGATTCCCCCAGTGTATCACTAATGAAGCTCTTAAATTGAGATGTTCTGTATTTTAGATGTTAAACTTACTGGTCTTTAAAAGTAATTTATTTAATATTTAATATTTATTTAAAAATATTTATTAGCAAATTCTATAACTACTATAATATGTTTTTTAGTTTATGTAAGACTCTTACTGGAAAGCTTACATGACCAAACATTCTAAGTAAAACGTTAAATTGTGAAACATTAATTTGGGAGAAGCCACACATTAAATGATTTCACAAATATTTCAATAACATTATGATATATACTGTGAAGGAGATACACAGATTGCTATGAAAATGTTAGTAGTGGGACCAAATTTAGTATATTGGATTTCTGAGGAAGTGAACTAGAAGCTGAGACCTGAAAATTGACTAGGGGTGATTCCCAAACCTTGTTGCTCATCAGAATATCTGGGGGAGCTTTTTTTTTCTTTTTTAAAATTTTTTTATTAACATATAATGTATTATTTGTTTTAGGGGTACAGGTCTGTGATTCATCAGTCTTACACAATTCGCAGTGCTCACCATAGTACATACCCTCCCCAGTGTCCATCACCCAGCCGCCCCATCCCTCTCACCCCCCTCCACTCCAGCAACCCTCAGTTTCTTTCCTGAGATTGAGAGTCTCTTATAGTTTGTCTCCCTCTCTGGTTTTGTCTTGTTTCATTTTTCCCTCCCTTCCCCTATGATCCTTTGTCTTGTTTCTCAAAATCCTCATATCATTGAGATCATATGATACCTGTCTTTCTCTGACTGATTTATTTCGCTCAGCATAATACCCTCTAGTTCCATTCATGTCATTGCAAATGGCAAAATCTCATTTTTTTGATGGCTGCATAATATTCCATTGTGTGTGTGTGTATATATATATATATATATATATATATATATATATATATATACCATATCTTTATCTGTTGATGGACATCTTGGCTCTTTCTATAGTTTGGCTATTGTGGACATTGCTGCTATAAACATTGGGGTGCGTGTGCCCCTTTGGATCACTACATTTGTATCTTTGGGGTAAATACCCAGTAGTGCAATTGCTGGGTCGTAGGGTAGCTCTATTCTCAACTTTTTGAGGAACCTCCATACTGTTTTCCAGAGTGGTTGCACCAGCTTGCATTCCCACCAATGGTGTAGGAGGGTTCTCTGGGGGAGCTTTTATGGTCATATATTTCTTGGTTCCACTCTTAGAAATTTGAGCCAGTAAGTCTTAGGTAGGGATCAGGATTCAATTGTAAAAAGGCAGGCTCCTGGATAATTTTGATGTAGTTAGGGTAGCACTGGGGAATCACTGCTAGTCAAAGAGGTGGGAAGAGAAAACAGTTGGTACAAGTCTCTGAGACAGCCAATTTAAGGATCTGAAAAAGCAGAAGTATAGCTCAAACATAGAACATTTAGGAGAGACTAGAGAGGTGGATGGGGGTGCGTTACTTAAGGCCTCCCTCCAGGTCGTGGGAAAGAGTTTAGATTTTAGTTTTAGTTTTGTTTTTAAATATTAGGATAAATACAGTTAAGTTATATTAAAAAAGCATTGGAAAAATAAAAGAGCACCCTGGAAATGGGTTAGTACTGTAGGTGAAAGGGCCAGGTCGGAGACTTGCATTAGTCCCAGAGGAGATATTTTGGACTAGGGTAGTCGTGACAGTGGAAATGGAGAAAAGTGGATGGATTTATGAGAGATACAGGAAGTAGCATTGAAAGATCTTGGTAATTGATTAATAGTTGAAGTTAAAAATAACCACCATCCGGGGCGCCTGGGTGGCTCAGTTGGTAAAGTGGCTGCCTTCAGCTCAGGTTGTGATCCCAGGGTCCTGGGATCGAGCCCCACAGCTGGCGGCTGGTTCCATGCTCAGCAGGGAGTCTGCTTCTCCCTCTGCCCTTCCCCCTGCTCATTCTCTCTCTCTCTCTCAAATAAATAAATAAAATCTTAAAAAAAAATCATCTTTCAGATGTCTGATTTCAGCATCTTTGTGGATGGTGTCACCATGTACCGAAATGGGAAACATTGAAGGAGAAGGGGATTGGGGGAAGACAGTGAATTCAGTTTTAGACATAATGAGTTTGAAGCACTTATGAGATATTCACATAGTTAGGAGTTCAAAGGAAGAGCCTGGATTAAAGGTGGAATTGGAAGTTGTTGTACAGACAGTATATGGTACAGTCTAGGAAGAAAGAATGAGAAAAAGCTTTAGGATACCTCCTAAATTTATATATCCTTTGGAGACTGAGAAATAACACCAGTCAAGTAGGAGGCAAACCAGGAGAGTTTCATAGAAGTGGTTATCACCAAAGTCAGAACAGAAATGATCAGCTGTGACAAAACGCTGCTGCAGAGTGTTCTTTGGATTTAGCAACAGGGAGGGCAAAAGGTCATGGAGCCAATGGAGTGCTGGGCCCAGAACCCAGATTGGAATAGGAGATGAGATGGGGATAGTGCCTTGCTGCTGGCATAAGGCTGCTGCTGGCTGTAGAAACCCTGGCAAGGACCCCCTGGGAAATTGAACTGCTTCAGGTGGGCCCGAGAGCCAGGCTTCTCATTTAGTGACCTGAAAAAAGGAATTTGCCTGCGAGAGCCACTAAAATTCGATCTGGACGACTGCCTTTTCTCACAGTATTATTTATTTGAGGATTTATTATTTTTTTCAAAAGATTTTATTTGAGAGAGAGAGAGAGCAGGAGCGGTGGGGGGAGGGATGCAGAAGGAGAGGGAGAAGCAGACTCCAGGCTGAGTGGGGAGCCCAATGTGGGACTCGATTTCAGGATCCTGAGATCATGACCTGAGCTGAAGGCAGATGCTTAACTGACTGAGCCACCCAGGAGCCCTTGTGGATTTATTATTTAGTGTTTTTTATCACAGATGCTAAATTGGTACATTCTACTTCTTCCCTTTTCTAGATTCACTGTTCAGGTTCAAGTCTTCCTTATCCAGCCCAGGCTGTCCAATTGAATTTTCTGTAATGATGGAAATACCTGCCTAATACAATAGCCACTAACCATTTGTAGCTATTGAACACCTGAAATACGGCTAATGTAACTCAGGAACTGAATCTTTAATTGTTAATTAAATAGCCAGTGTGGCTAGTGGCTGCCATATTGGACAGTGCAGAGCTAGACAATATTTTTGGGAGAATGCGCTCTGAAGGGAAGAATGATAAGGTGGTATCTAAAGAGGAATTCAGACATCTATAAGTAATACATTATCATTTGAAACTCCTTATGCGTGTTTTATGTAAAATTGTGAAATATACCCCGTTATGTTTCATTATTATAAAAAATAACCTCTTTAATCCCAAATAATAGAATGGGTTTAGTTTATGCATATCCTTTACTATTTTGTATGTTCAGCAAATAGTTACTGATATGATCCTTTATTCAGGTTTTGAAATAACTAGTGTGTCTGTACTTCATTGTGAATTTTAATGTTAAATTTTTAATAGTTTTCATTTTAGGGCAATTCTTTTTTTTTTTTTTTAAAGATTTTATTTATTTATTTGAGAGAGAATGAGAGCCAGGGAGCACGAGAGGGAAGAGGGTCAGAGGGAGAAGCAGACTCCCTGCTGAGCAGGGGAACCCGATGTGGGACTCGATCCCAGGACTCCAGGATCATGACCTGAGCCGAAGGCAGTTGCTTAACCAACTGAGCCACCCAGGTGCCCTTCATTTTAGGGCAATTCTATTGAGTGAAAAGGTACTTAATTTTTGGAAGACATCTATTTATAAATATGAGAAATGAGATTGAATTGGTCTTGGTTTTTATTTATATGCCTGTATTGCTTACTGTGTGCGAAGTATGTGCTTTGTATACATTACTCTTGATCTTAACAAAGACTGTGGGGTAGGTACTTTATTCTCTTCATTTGATAGATCAGAAAACTAAGGTACAAAGAAATTAGGTCTTTACCCACGGCTAGCTACACAGTAGTTAATAGGGTTGGGATTTGAACTCAAGCATATTTGAGTCTAGTGTATAGATTCTTCATGATTATACTGTTCTACTTCCTAAGTCATCGCACTGATTGTTTCTGTTATACTTCCAGTTTTATATAGACCCATATAAACTGTTACCACTGCAGAGGTTTTTACCTCGACCTCCAGGTGAGAAGGGACCTCCAAGAGGTGGTGGCAGGGGAGGTCGAGGAGGAGGAAGAGGAGGTGGAGGTGGCCGAGGTGGTAGAGGTGGTAAGTTACTTTTGGGGGAAATTTTCTAATGAGATTTCAAAGTTGCAGCCAGTTCATACAGTACAATTTAATTTTTTATATAGGCAAACCTCCTTTATGCTTATTTATTTTTTTTTAGAAAAGCTATTTTCAAATCTTAGCAGATTGCCGTAGTAATAATGCTCAGTTTCAATAACTTATTTAAGAAAAATCTAATAAAATATAATTTTGAGGGATTTTATCTTTTTGGGGTTATTCATGTTTTGTTGAGCATTTTATAAAGTATAAGATTATCTTGACTGAATTTAATTTTTTAGTTAATATTACTGGGTGTTGATTATATGCTGAGAGCTGGTCATATTCTTTTAATATTCACTCAAACCTTGTGAGGTAGGTGATAGCCTTATTTTAGATGAGGAAATGGGAGGCTTACAGAAGTTAATTTGCCCTTATCAAACAATTGGCCATCTAAAAATAAAACCCCTATCTTCTGATGTCATGTTAAAGACTTCCCCATAAATTCATTGCTTTGATTTCAGCATTTTGATATATGTATTTCCTCAGAGTTTTGGTACATTGATCATTATGAACAGGGTTGGGAATAAGGTGCGGTGCAGCATAGAGTATACCTAGATCTGTGAGTAGTGGTGTAGTGGGTAGGTGACAGGATGATGGCAGAGCCTAAGTGGTTAGGAAGGGGACCCGAAAATTGGTTGGATATCTTCTGTTACTGAAGCAGAAAGGAGAGAACTCTGTTTTCACCTTTGCCTTTCTCAATTTAATTATTTCATTCTAAATATGCTTTTTTGGGTCCATATAGCTAGGAGATAATCTCTTTAAGAAATCTGAATATATGTCTATTAAATATTTTGAGAATCTGATGATTCATTCCCATTCTATATTCAGTCTCATCTATAACACTGAAAAAAAATTCACTCCCCCTAGCTGCTACCCTTGGTTCTTAGGATAAAAATGCCTTAGTTCAATCAAAAAAGTAAGCAAAAGTTGAGGTACTCCTACACTTAACAGTAGGGCTAAATGGAACTTTAACAAGCTTTTGTAATTCATTAAAACAATACTTGTTTAAAAACTTGTAATCCAGGGTGTTAGGCTTATCAAAATAGCATAGGCTACAGTAGTTTTCTAAACATTTCCTTTATTTTTAGGTGGTTTTAGAGGTGGAAGAGGAGGTGGAGGTGGAGGCTTCAGAGGAGGAAGGGGTGGTGGTGGTTTCAGAGGTGAGTGTGAAAAAAAAATCTTTGAATCACTGAATTTCTGAATTGGTATTATCTACCATTTTAAATTTTTATTCGGTCTTATTTTGGTTTCCCGAGTATATAGAACACCATTGCTTTAGGCTAATTTATAGCTTCATTTTTATATCACTTTCTTGCTTTCCCCTTTGAATTTTTTCACCTACATCTAATTTGTTTTGCTGTATTAATTTGAAAAATAAAAAGGTGTGTAATATGAATGACAGTTAAATTTGGTAAATTGGTTGTCTAACCAGTATAAGAAGAGATTTTAAACTTGAGATTTCGGGTATAGTGCTATTAAAAATTTATTTTCTATAGCCTTAATACTTTCATTTTCTCTTAATCAGGGAGAGGACATTAAGTGTAACAGTTGACAAACTTCCTGCATGATCTACTTCTATGGATAAGAAACTTGTTTCTTGAGCAAGTCTTGAAGAACTGGTCATTTTCTGGCAGTGGGACTAAAATGTCAACGCCATGCAAAAATGAGTGCAACAGAGTAGGCAATTTTGCTCTAAAAGAGTATGAACAAATGTTTTAATGTTTTGTACAATGCTTGGAACTTTGTGGGTGCTTAATAAATGGGCAGTTTTCATTTGAAGCATACTTGGAATTTTTAAAATAAAATGTTTTATTTCTTTAAGTTAGAGCAGCTGTGTTTATTAAAACAGCTATTTTTGAAGTTAAAAGGAATAACTAAAACTCAGTGGATTTCAGATAGGAAAAATGATTTGTTAACATATATAACTGATCTTTAAAAAAGTAGGTTAGGGGAACAGTACTTTAATGTTATTTATAAATTAACACCCCCTTTCAAAATCTTTGCCTTTTGTATATGAAAACATCAGCACCTTTTATTTCATTTCACTTGTGTACGTTAAGAGTTACTAAAGCAGTTTCTTTAATTTCAATTAATAATTGATTAGCAAATTATAGTGTTGATTATGAATGTATTAAAGTTGGAACAGCTCTGTTCACGTGAGAACTGAAGTTCAAGTAATTTCTGGAGAAATGTTCAATTCTCATTCAACAATCTTAGATGGGATCTTGAAAGTTTGAATGTTTTTATTTTTTAAAAGAAACTCTTAAGATGTTATTTATCATAAGAAAAGAAGAGATGTTATTCATTAGAAATAAATACATGTTCAGATTCCTGGGTAGGGACATTACAAATGAAATTGATTTTTGATCCCTACTGCTAGTGTAGTATCAGGAAGTAACTATGATAGCAAGTTAGAATGCTGTGATAATGGAACCATTTCCCTGCCATTGATTTCCCCCCCAAACACACATATTTGTTCTCAGAAAGAATGATGTTTCCATCTTTCCTTAAATTTTCTAGCATGCTGTACCTAATATTAATACTTGGTTAACTCTGGAATGCTTGTTTGAGTAGCATATAGTATTGTCTCTATCAGTAATTTGGGTTTTACTTATCTTTTTTGATTAATGGAATTGCAGCAGAATTAATAAATATATATGATGAACAAATATGCTGAAAATTACTTTTTCGGAAAATTACTTTTGGAATCTGATGAGATTCACTTTCCTAATATAGATACTCTTTGGAGTATTTACATATATAAAATTTTGAGTACTGGTAGCTATAAGATCTGGGACAGATCAACCTGGCTCAACTTCATTTTATTTTTTAATTCTTTTAAAAAAAGATTTTATTTATTTGAGAGAGAGAGCACGAGAGAAGACGAGTGGTGGTGGGGGCAGAGGGAGAGGGAGAAGTAGACTCCCCATTTGCAGGGAGCCTGAAGACCCGGATTGCTAACCCAGGACCCTGGGACCACGACCTGAACTGAAGGCAGACACTTACTCAACTGAGCCACCCAGGCGCCCCTCAACTTCATTTTATTTTTTTATTTTTATTTTATTTACTTATTTATTTTTAAAGATTTTATTTATTTGACAGAGAGAGACACAGCGAGAGAGGGAACACAAGCACGGGGAGTGGGAGTGGGAGAGGGAGAAGCAGGCTTCCCGCTGAGCAGGGAGCCCGATGCGGGGCTCGATCCCAGGACCCCGGGATCATGACCTGAGCCGAAGGCAGACGCTTAACCATCTGAGCCACCCAGGCGCCCCTCAACTTCATTTTATACGTAGCTGGAAGAATTGAGGCAAAGGATTATCTTGGGTCTTTCCTGCTGTGCCATTTTAGGAGTTAGAAAATTAAATTAAGTGGGTAAATATAGCCCCCTAGTGGTTCTGTTACATGTTTACACTGTTAACTGGTGCATCTAGCATTTCTCTGAAGTTACTGATTTTGAAAAATTAACTTGAAAAGAATCAGATTTTAGTATTCATACATGACATAAAGAATATGGGGGGGGGGAGAAGTGATAGGGATATCTTATTCTAACAATTTTCATGCTACATTATAACCCGTTTGTATACTACTTTTTGGGTTATTACAGGGTGGTCCAGAATATTAGAATTGCTCTGTACCTTACAAGATGAATGATTGAATCCAGATTCTTTGCTGAGATATGCTATGATTGTTATTATCTGATAATTACTTGTGCATATCAAAACATAGGGTAAATTAAGTAAAGTGGGCTGTGAAGTAGATCATATATATCCATGCCATGAAATACAAGCTATTAATGTTAGACTTAGGTTTATTGGCCTGGAATTTATGATATGACTTTAGGGGAAAACAAGTTAACAGAATGATTTTATATATGCATATCTCCCCATTTTTGCTTAAAAGAAAAAAAGTGGGAGAAACCTCAAATCCTAGTATGAATATATGTTTGTATAAGCAAAGAAAAACAGAAGATACACACCAAAAAATATTACTACCTCTAAGGAAGTGAGACTTGGAAGGATGGAAGGAGATTACTTCTTTGTTTATGTCTGATTATTCAAATTGTTATGGAAAAAGAAACAAATGGAAGAACTTGAAAGGCTCGGCAGAAAGCAGGGACCTTAATCTGAAAAGTTTTAGGAGACGAAGCCTTGTTCTTAATTTCAGAACTGATTTCCAGCAGCAGTCAGTTAAGTCAGCTCCTGCTGATTTTGAGTTTGCTTATTGTTTGAATGGGAGGTATGTACTTGATAATCTCCTTAGATACAGGACTGATGCCCCAATTGTTTAAAATGTGTGGTGCTTGGTATTTCTTTTTATTTTGCTAATAAGCTTTTTCCTTGTTCTGGGAATTAAAATCCTTTCCTCTCCAGCCCAATTAAGTTTGTTAAGGGAGGGCCTCTATGAAAAGGCCCTTCTTCGAGGTCTGTAAGTGGAAATGATTGGTTCTGAAAATTCTTTCTTCATTGGTTCTTAAGATATTTCATAATTATTGAAGGCTCATTATGAAGGCTGTCTCAATTTCTTTCCTCCAAAATGCTAAGGAATAATTTAGACAACAGTACAGACTCTAAAAATGAAGATGGCTCTGTCTTTTCACAGACTGAACACAATATTGTTGCAGCTTACTTGATCACAGCAGGTATGGATGTTTACTCCATTAACCATTATTTTGTTTTCGAATGGATGAAGAAAAGCAGAGGTTTTCAGCATAAGGTGGTAGAAAAAGCATGGGTTCAGAGATGTTTCAAGTTCCATGTTGTTGGCCAACAAGTCACTTATCCTTTCTGAGTTCGGGTGCGCGTGTGGGGTGCGCAAATAGGAGTAATAATACTTGCCGTATTTCTTGGCTGTATAGTAAGAGAATGTAGGTGAAAGGATAAATGAAGGCATTGTTAATGGTGGTTAATGTCACAAGTTATTTTGAATCTTGATAAACAATGTAACAGTAGTGAAGTGGGGCTAAGAAAAGTTTTCTATAAAATAATTCTTTTATAATCATCCATATATTTGGTTATTACATTGTCAAGTTTTTATTGGGGAAGAGTGTGTACCATGGCAAAAATGTATTTTTATGTCCTTTACTGCTCTCATACATCCTGTTCATAGTCTTGTCTTTGGTGGTGGAATCTAGTTAAGATGGAAAGGCCTTAAAAAGAAAATTAAAGTTGTAAAAAGAGCAGACTCTATTGTCACTGAGGACAGAATTTGAAAATTCAGCTCATTCCCAGAATATGCTGTATTGGAAAACACTTGAGCTTTGGATTTCATCTTTTAGTATCTTATCTTTGCAACAGTAAGCAAGTTCCTTCAGCTTGTTCTTCCATTTTCTTATCTGGAAACAGGATAAGAATAAGATAACTGTCATGATTGTTGAGAAGAGTAATATTAAATGACCTAAATGACACATACAGTAGGTATTGGGACACACATACTTGTTTCTTTCTCCCCACATGTACACACTCATTGATGTATACGGGATTAAGATAAAGGCATGTTTGTTGCAAAAAAGGGATGGGGGAAATAAAATAGAAGTTGTCTAATTATCTTTTTAATGTGTAGGTTGAATTGTATAAATTTTATATTGAGTAGTCACTTCATTTCCAACTTTATGCTCATTAATGAGTTTTAGAAGTAACTTAGTTATATTGGTTTATTGTCATTTTTTGGATTGACTTATGAAATTCTCAAATATATTCAAAAGTGGAGGGCAAAGTATCACAAATCCTACTATACCCAGTATATTCTTTATAGTTGCTTAGTTTCCCTATAATTCACAATTACTTCTGTGCTAGAAACTGTGATTCTTCAGTTAATTTTTGTAAATTTTAGTGATACACTAATTTGTTCACTTGAATACCTCTGTATGATAAGTACTGGACAAGTTCTATTTTCTTTTTGATTTTTGTTGTTGCAGCAGTATGAAAAAACAATATGCTAATTAAAGAGAAAATCTTATTACAACTACATAGAAATACTTTGTATACAAACTTTTAGTTTAGTTAGTTTTTTGTAGATGACCAAGTAAAGCTGTCTTTTTTGATCTGTTTACAAAAGTAGCATGCAAAGAAAATTTCTTGTTAAGTAATTGTTCTCTCTGGTTCTTATGCCTGTAGCAGAAACAATAATTGGAATTTTACTACCACTACTATGATGATGATCATCACCACCACCACCACCACTACCACTGCTATTGTTATTTGAATACTTGCACTGTTCTAAATACTTACACATACAGAATAATTCATCCTAACACACAGTCAGTCAGTGAGTTTTATCTTCCCTGTTTATACAGACGAAGAGTTTAAGTAACTTACCCAACACACACATGTAGCTACTAAATAGCTGCGCCAGGATTGAACTGAGGCATTTTGATTCTAGAGCCCTCATGTAACCTCAACAGTCAGTTTTATTAAGGAATACCTTGGGTATGTGTTATTTGTGGTTTTGGTAGATAAACTGAAGGGAGCATATCTAACCTCTTTATGCTTCTGTTGAAAGATTTATTGTTCTTTAGGTCCCCTAGTTTTCCCCTTTTAACGAAACCCACTTATATTTCCAAATCAAAACCAAAGCTATGAGAAGAAGAAATTTTATCAAGAGTTTATTAGATTTTTTGTTTAAATTTTAATTTTCAATTTAATATTTCTTTTAGATTTTAGCTCTTACAAACTTTTAGCAGCTTGAGCATTCTCCCTTTCTCCAGGTAAGGCTGGGAGGCAAGAGGACATGGTAAATTGAGGATCTGAAATACATTCATTCTGGATGAATTGTAAATTGAAGGGTAAGAGATACTAGGCTGCAGAGGAGGCTGTGTACCAAGTAATGGAGAATCGCCTAAGTCATAAAGGCGATGAGGAGTCACTGAATGACATGATTCCATTTTGCATTTTAGAGATATGCTATAGTAGTAGCTAAGAGACCACATAGGAGGCCCCTGTGTGATTAAAAAGGATCCTGAGGAGGGAGAAGTGGCAATCGAGATAGAAGTAGATACGTTCAAGAGCCAGAAGTTAGAATTGATGGTTGGATGTGGCAATTGAGGGAGAAGGAAAGGGAGTGTCAAAGATGACAAGTTTTCTGTTTGGGGGCTCTGGTGGTTAGATGGTGAAGCTATTCACCAAGATAGGAATACATGTGGGGAAGAACAGGTTTGAAGAAGGAAGAGAAAATTCTCTTGGTTCGGTGTGAGAGATGTCCAGTAAAAAGCTGGACACGTGGGTTTGGATTTTATGAGCTCAATCTGGAAAGCAGCAGCACATAGCCTCGGATATGTATGAAATCACAGATTATGTGGTCAGTGTGAAAAGAAAGGGGGTCTAGGACGAGGCACATATTTAATAAGGTAGAGATGGAGAAAGCAAGGCCAGGGTGTAGATTAAGTAGGATCTGCCAAGAGATTGTAAGAAAGCCACAGAAATCAAGAGGAAATTAATTTAGACCTATTAAATGATCTATTGTCTACTCATTAGAAAATACCTGCAGTTAGGAAAACAGAACAGAGAGCTTGAGATAGCTGCTGAGCGAATAGAGAAAAAGGCCAAATTGTTTACTGCATACCCTCCATTATATCTAAGACCTCCCCCAAAGTACAGTTACTTTATTCTGGTTGTGTACTTGGTAGGCAACAACTTACTGTACTATGTTTTATTTGACTTTAAATATCGTCAATTAGTAGTTAGCTTAGAAAGATTCTTCAATTCAATAAGCTTTTTGGAGTATTTCTTGTATGTATGCTACAATACTTGATGCTAAAATTAGAGCCAAAGAGTGGCACCTGGCTGGGCTCAGTTGGTAGAGCATATGACTCTTGATCTCGGGTTTGTGAGTTCTAGCCCCATGCTGGATGTAGAGATTACTTAAAAATAAAATCTTAAGAAAAAATAAAAAGTTAAAAATAGAGCCAAAGAATCACCAAATTTGCCATCATTGTGCCTTACGTATGCCTTGCAGGAATAGTAGAAATTAATATGAGTTTTAGTTGTGGTCTGTTTATCAAACATCTGCTATATGCCACATACTCATAGAACACAGAAGTCATTAGGAACCTGAAATCTGGATGAGAAGACTAGGAATATCTAAAAGTTAAATCTAGCATCACATAAGATGAATAATGTATAATATAAGCAAGCACTTTGGGAATTTAGAGAAGGGAGAATTACTGTGGGTAGGGGAAAGCTTTTCAGCAGAGCTGGGCTTGAATAGAACTTTGAAGGATGGTTAGCATTTGTATAGGTATAGGAAAAAAATAGGGTGTTCCAAGTGGGAGAGGCTTTACTGTGCGTTTGATAAATAATTAGAATGGATGGCTTGTTTGGCAAGTGTGGAAATTTGCTTAGAGAGGTGAAAACAGATTGAGGCAAAACCTGGATATCAGGTTGGGATGTGTGGGCTTTTATCCCACAGCCAATGGAGAGTATTGGAGCCCTGAGAAGAAACATGGCTAATTCTATGTTGTAGCCAGCTTATTCTGCCAACAGCACAGAGGGGAAAGAATAGGAATCTGGAGGATTCGTGTCACAGGATGCTAAAAAGTTTTACTGAGGTGCCAAGATATAATGGAAGTTCTTCCTCAGCTGATACTTTTGTGTGTTGGTCCTTGGAAACCTTCCCTCTCTACAATTGTTGGGGGGCTGCTCACACCCCCACTGTTAGGACCTAATATGGCCCCATCTGGCTTATAGGAAACTTATGTATCCTTTGCAGGATGTAGAGGTTGTTAATTGGGCTAACATGAGTGGTTCATTCAACAATACCACTCATTATATACTAATACACTGCCATTCTGATTATGAAGTTCAGTCATCTGTCTACCTGAATGCAGCCCATTCCAGGGCATTGACAACAGTGAGTTTCTGGACCTCCAAGGCTAACAGATCCCAGACTGTGGAACCTTGACTAGGGTGGTATCACCTGTGAGGCTTCTCAATGTACATAAAAGCCAGCCCGATTCCCTTTCCGAATAATCAAACCTTGCAGTGTGCTTTCCGCAGGGGGGTGTCCATGTGTGCACGTTGGACGAGGTACTCAGATTTGGACATGGTGAGTTTCCAGAAATACTGGAACAGTCGTATGATCTTATACATGGTAGATCCCTAGTAAATGTTTAATGGCAATGAGTTGAATGCAAAGGGATATGGAACTGGAGCATGGGTCAGGGCTGGAAAGTGACAGAAGAGCTGTTAGGGTAGAAAGATAGTTGAGGCTTGAGAAAGCAAACTATAGAGAAAGAAAAGCCTCGGGCCTCAGGAAGGAGCAGGAGAGAGACTGCCAAAAGAGGTGGTATGGTCACACATATATCTTAAAAATCAGCAGAGGTGGTCTCATGGAAGACGGGAGGAATTTCAAGGGCAGCATGATTAATAGGGAGGACATTAAAACCAGCCTGCAGTGCTCTGTATGCAATTGGTAGAGTCTTTGTTTAAATTTTCTTATTTCCATTTCACAGAAGGGCTGGGAAGGTATTACAACCAGTTTTTAAGAACAGTTGGAGCTCCTCACATAAGTGAACTAAAATGGATTTGCTGTTATTGAAGGGGCTTAAATATTTAATTTGGATACTACTTTTAAACATTCAAATTAAACAAAGTGGTGTGTGTGTGTGTGTTTTCTTTTGTCTGTGTTCTCAGGTATAATAAGTATTTTCAGCAACCTAATAGTTCTGGGCATCTTCATTAAGTACAAGGAACTTCGGACACCCACAAATGCAATTATCATTAACCTGGCTGTTACTGATATAGGGGTCAGTAGCATTGGCTATCCCATGTCTGCAGCTTCAGATCTGTATGGAAGCTGGAAATTTGGATACGCAGGATGCCAGGTATTGGAGATCTTTGGAATGAAAGCAAAATAAAATATTAAAGAGATGTAAATTTAAATGTCTAAAAAAAGAAATCCCAAGGGATTCAAATAAGATCATGTAGGATAATAGATAAAGTGCTGAAAATAGTTTCAGAAGTGACTGGGAAATGTATTACTTAATAAAAGAGAAATGACATTGGTAGTATTCATTATATTTTCAAAATTTCCCTAACCCAAAGGAAAAAAACAAAAAATCAGCATTCAGCTAGAGAAGAAAGAAGTAAAAATTTGCATATTCAAAAACTTGCATATTGCAAATTCAAAAAGAAATATCCTGTTTTCATTGGAACGATAAACTTTAATGACAATATCATAATATCTAAGTAATGTAGTTAAGCTACCAGTTTTTTTCCCCCTATGGACAGTCCTCCAGTGGACTTGCAATTAATTATATCCATTATTAGTTTTACTGACAAGGAAATATATTAATATTAATTCATATTAGGATAGTAGGCAGATACAACTTTTGGGCTGAGGTTTTAAAACAGTTTACTATTTTAAGCCATAAAATTATAGAGAATTAAATGAGAGTAATAGAATAATGAATACTCATGTATGTCCCACCTGGTTTTGTCAAATCTTAATGTTTTGCTATATGTGCCTCAGGTGGTTTTGCTTTTTAAAGATTAAAAAAAACTTGAGAGGCACCTGCGTGGGTCAGTCAATTAAGGGACCTACTCTTGGTTTCTGCTCAGGTCATGATCTCAGGGTCCTGAGATCGAGCCCTGTGTTGGCTCTGTGTGTTCAGTGTGGAGTCAGCTTGAGAGTCCTCCCCCTCCTGCTTGCTTGTCTCTGTTTCAAATAAATAAAATCTTAAAAAAGAATTAAGATCTAAAACTTGAAAAATACTGTTGAAGGCGATTGCATACTATCCCCAATCTTACCTCCTCTACCATGAATGTTTTTCTATCTTAATACATATTTACCTGCACATAAACTGTCTGTATATTTTTAAACTCTGTATAAATAATATATTGTTTACATGATGCAGTCTTATTATATGATACTATGTTTTTGAAGTTTATCCATGTTGATGGATGTAGCTATAAGTCACTCATTTTTTTTTTTTTTTAAGATTTATTTATTTGAGAGAGCGAGAATGAGAGAGAGAGTACATGAGAGGAGGGAGGGTTAGAGGGAGAAGCAGGCTCCTCGCCGAGCAGGGAGCCCGATGCGGGACTCGATCCCAGGACCCTGGGATCATGACCTGAGCCGAAGGCAGTCGCCCAACCAACTGAGCCACCCAGGCACCCTATAAGTCACTCATTTTAACTGCTACATGATACTCCATTTTGTGAACATACCCCAATGTATGTATTTTTGTTATTAAGCATTTATTCCCATTTGTTTTTGGTCACAAACAAGGCTTCAATAAGCATTCTTATGTCTCCTACAATATGTAAGAGTTTCTTTAAACATATTGCTTAGGAGAAGGATGGTTGGGTTATAGAGAATATTCATCTTCAGTTCCATCAGATGTGGCCAAATTGCTCTCCAAAATGGGTACGCCAATTATAAGAACTTCCGTTATTCCACATTCTCTCCAGTGCTTGGGATTATCAGACTTTTAATTTTTTTTATCATTTTGATGGGTGTAAAATGGTATCTTAATGATTTACACTTCTTTGAATACGTATTGTGGTTTACATCTTATAAACATTCAGGTTTCCTCCTGTGTGAATAGCCCATTTTCCTGTTTGTCTTTTCCTCTTTGTTGAATTCTCTATCTTGTGAACACTAGTATTTTGTTTGTTATATGCACTGCACCTAATTTATGGTTTGTTATAGAGTATGTTGTATAGAAGTTTTAAGTCTTAAAATTTTTAAAAAGTTTATTTTAAAGACCTAAAACACCTTCCATGCATGCCTTTAATAAGCCAGTTACATGACAATGGAAAGTGTATCCTAAAATTATTAAAATAAAAAACATTCAATGTCCTTAAGATGTATTCTAGCCATGGAATAAAAATTTAAGTGTCTCTTGGGAGGGTGTGTAGAATGGTGTTTTCTTTCCAATTTTGATTTTTAGATTTATGCCGGATTGAATATCTTTTTTGGAATGGCAAGTATTGGACTACTCACTGTTGTGGCCATGGATAGATACCTGACCATCTGTAGTCCGGACACAGGTATAGCACTTCTCTCAGCTTTCTCAATGAATCCGTTTCTTGCCTAAGTACCACTCAACACACATGCACTTTAAAATATAAATGTAATGATTGGGGCGCCTGGGTGGCTCAGTCGGTTAATTAAGCCTCTGCCTTCAGCTCAGGTTATGATCCCAGGGTCCTGGGATCAAGTCCCGCATCCGCCTCCCTGCTCAGCGGGGAGTCTGCATCTCCCTCTGCCCCTCCCCCTGCTCATGCTCTTTCTCTCTCTCAGAAATAAATAAAATCTTTTTAAAAAAATAAAACAGAAATGTAATGAGTTGCATTAAGACTGCATTGGTCAGTCTCATTTCTCTGACAATCCTTGTTCAAAAGTTTCAGTGATTTTCTGTGATATTAGAATAAAATCCAAATTTCACAGCACAACCTCCAAGGCTCCATGTGGTCGGGCCCCTGGCTATCTTTCCAGCTTTGGCTGGGGCCCCCTCACTTTGGGGTACTGGCCTAGGCCTTTCCCACTTTGGGATCTTTGTAAATGCTGTTTCTGTAGGCCTGGAGAGTGCTTCTCCCTGCTTGTCCTCTGGCTGATCCTTTCTATCATTCAGGTACAGGCTTAAATGCCTTTTTTTTTTTCCTGAATATGAATTCATGTAAATAGGCTCTGAGTGAACTAAAGTGCTTTGTAAAGAATCTACTTGACAACAACTTTGAATAACCAGTTAAAACAAAGTGAAGAAATGAATTCCATCAGTGGCAAATGATGCTAATATCTCATCTGTTTGTTAATAGGAAGAAGAATGACCAGCAACACTTACATCCTCATGATTCTGGGGGCCTGGCTCAATGGACTCTTTTGGGCTTTGATGCCTATCATAGGGTGGGCTAGTTATGCCCCAGATCCTACTGGGGCTACTTGTACCATAAACTGGCGGAAAAATGATGCGTAAGAGACACATTTTCACTTTACAGTAATCAGATGCTTCTAATGTAGACGTTCTCTCATCATTTCAAATTTAAGCTCAGATCAAATGTTTTGCACACAGTGTGGCCAAGTGCTTCCTTTGTGGTGATGATGTGATTCCGGCCAGCACTGCATTACGCTTGCTTGCAAGTGAAGGCCATCAAGCGCCCTTGTTCCCTTACCCTCTTCCGGCCTTTCTCTCCTGAGCACCCATTCAGTATTGGTATCTCAGGGGTAGAATCTGAAAGGGAAGACGGAGCGTTAGTACCGCCAGACAGCATGTGGCTGTCCCGAACGCCGAAAGCTCAGGCTGACTCCCTACTATCTTTTCAGGATGATCTGGTGATAAAGCTGAAATGACACAGCAAAGGCACAGTCACCAGAAGGACTTGCTTGCTTCTTAGTGGTGCTCTTCTGTATTTACCAGGGAAAAGAGGGTAACTTAGTTTGTTAAAGAAAATGAAAGATGACTCAAAAACTGGTAGAAAATTTCTAACTCTCAAACTGAATCTAAATCTTAAACTTTTTGTAAAGGGTCAACAAGAAAATATTTTAGGCTTTACAGACAAGACTGTCTCTGTTATAATTGTTCAACCCTGCCTGTGAAAGCAGCCATAGACAGTATGTAAATGAATGTAGTTCCAATAAAGTTTAATTTACAAAGACAGACGACCAACTGGGTGTGGCCCATAGGCCATAGTTTTGCCACCCTCTAGTCTAAATGAACTAGTTAGATATCCTTCCTAAGCTACGTCATACTATAGTGACTATTGAACAGTGTCAGGATTATTTTTAATTATTGTCCTGTTTCCTTTCCCCTATTCAGCACATTAAACAAATAGTGATATAATGATTCCCTTTTCTTATTTTCAGATCTTTTGTTTCTTTCACGATGACAGTTATTGTGATAAATTTTATTGTGCCCTTGACAGTGATGTTTTACTGCTATTACCATGTCACTCGATCCATTAAATGTCATACCACTAGTAACTGCACTGAGTACCTCAACAGAGACTGGTCAGATCAGGTAGATGTAACAAAGGTAAGACATTAAAATACTTAAAATGTCTTTGTCATGGAGCTTTTGCACATATGTGGTCCCTATTACAATCACCTCTCCCAACACCTGATTTTTACTTTTTGGCTCTTTTTCTTGTGTTTGTCTCCACATCTCTAAATGATGTGTTTATCTGCTGTTTTGGGTATTTTTGTTTGCTATTACTCTTGATTTCCTGCTATGGATCATGAGAATTTATTTCTCATACACCATCTTTCCTCCTCCTCCACCCCAACCTTTCTCTTTCCTCATCTTGTCAGCATAATGTTAATATTTGGTTACATTACTGTACCTTATTGTAACTACTTAAATTTTGTTTATTGTAGATCTCTGTATGGTTCTGTGATTTGTATTTTTTGATACAATTTTTTCTTTTGGGGTTAATCACTCATTTTCTTTTTTTCTCTCCCTCTCGGCCCCCTCTTCTGCTCTTCCTCTCTTCTCCCCACCCCCATAGTTTTGTTTGCTCACTGTTCTGTGTATGGGTCACTGATTCCTCTCTCAACTCCCCACCAGAAGCGCCTTTCTCCTCTTTTTTCAAATGCATCAGAGACTAATTGACTTTATCCCTTCTCTTGGAACTGTCCCTCCCAGCACTCCCACGCATCTTGCTCTACACTGGCCCTTCTCCAAGACCCCTGCCGGCATCCTCACATCTCCTTGTGGACAGCTGGGAATGCCTGTGGCCTCTCTCGGTTGGATCGCCTGTTTTCTGGCTTGCATATCTTCCCTTTTATTTGGTTACTCGCTCTCGTTTGGTGGAGCACATTCTCAAAAAGATTTCTGAGGAGGTTATAGGGAGATAAATTTTTAAAGATTTTGTTGCCTGAAACTGTCTTAATTCTATGATCATATTTGACGGTTTGTCTCGCATGGAATTTTAAGTAGAACCATGATTTTCAAAGAATTTTGAAGGCATTGCTCTAGAGTCTCCTAGCTTCCAGTGCTGCTGTTGTGAAAGCTGGCAGCATTATGGTGACTGACCCTTAGTATAAGTGTTCTATGTGTTCTCTCTGGAAGCTTGGAGGATCATCTCTGTTTCTCCAGTTTTCTGGAATTTCATGCTGATGTGCCTTGAGGGGCCTCTTTATTCACCCATGTTCTGGGTACTTGGTGAGTGCTTTCAATATGAAGACTCAAGTCTTCCCCTTCTGGGAGATTTCTTGTATTATTTCTCTGGTGATTTCCTTCCTGTTTTTTTTTTTTTCCTGTTCTTTTTTTCTGGAAGTCTTTTTTTTTGATATTGAATCTCCTGAATATATCTTCTAATTTTCTTAAATGCTCTCTCCTGTGTTGTCCCTGTCTTGGGCTTTGTTTTTGTTTCTACTTTCTGCAAGATTTCCTCAACCATGTCCAGATCTGGGATTGGGTGAGAAAAGTGAGGCTCAAGCCTTGGGTGTAAGATTTAAACAGGCACCAAAAAACTCAGCAATTCAAAAAAAAAGTAGTTAATGTAGTATTTTTAAAAAAATCAAATTTAATGTCACATCAGAGAGAGAGAGAGACAAATGATAAGAGACTCAACTCTAGGAAACAGGGTTGCTGGAGGGGAGGGGGGTGGGGGGATGGGGTAACTGTGTGATGGGTATTAAGGTGGGCACTTGATAGAATGAGAACTGGGTGTTATATGCAACTGATGAATCACTAAACTCTACCTCTCTAACTAATAATACACTAAATATTAAATATTTTAATAAATAAAATATTTTTTTTAAATAAAAATATTTATTTTAAATAAAAAAATAGTTACCCCATATTGAACAAAATATAAATTTTTTTTTTTTTATTCATGAGAGACAGAGGGAGAGAGAAGCAGAGGGAGAAGCAGGCTCCCAAGGAGCAGGGAGTCCGATGGGGGACTTGATCCCAGGACCCTGGGATCATGACCTGAGCTGAAGGCAGACGCCCAACCATCTGAGCCACCCAGGCGCCCAAAATATAAAATTTTAAATAACACAGGATCTGACCCTGCACTCGCATGACTCACCTCATTACCCTAATCCTGGCTGACCACATCATTCAACCTTGCCACTGCATTTTTAAAATTCTGCCCTTTATTTTTTAGATAGGATAAAGGATAAAAATGGTTTTTATAGATAAAAAGAGTTAATTTTACATCCTCTACTCCTTTCCAGTAGCCTCCTTTTCTTGTTTTATGGATATATATCTTCTCTCATTTTTGTGATGGTATTATGTACATATTTACATTTTCCTTCTGTTCATCACATATTTTTTGTTTCCCCTGAATTTCTGCACCACTGTTTTTGGCTATCTTTTTAAAAACATTATTATTGAAGTATAGTTGACATACAATGTTATATTAGTTTCAGGTGTACAACACAGTGATTCAGTGATTCTCCACATTACTCAATGTTCACCACAATAATTGTAGCTACCGTCTGTCATCATACAATGTTATTACAATATTATTGACTATACTCCCTATGCTGTACTTTTCATCCCTATGACTTTATTTATTTTATAACTGGAAGTTTGTACCACATAATCCCCTTCACCTATTTTGCCCATCCCCCTATGTTCCTCTCCTCTGGCAACCACCAATTCTCTGTATTTATGAGTCTATTTCCATTTTCTGTCTGTTCATTTGTTTTGTTTCTTAGATTCCACATATAAATGAAGTCATATGGTATTTTCTTTCTCTGACTTATTTCACTTAGCATAATACCTTCTAGGTCCATCCATGTTGCTACAAATGGCAAGATTTCATTTTTTATGGCTAAGTAATATTCCATTGTGTGAGTGTGTGTGTGTGTGTGTGTGTGTGTGTGTGTGTGTGTTTGCACGTGTGTGCCATTTTTGTCTCTGCCTGTCAGTTTGTTTCCTCAGTGTCTGGTGGTCAATGACTGTCTTCTGCAAATTTAAGAGTGATGCACTAAAAAGCTGATTGTAAGCTCTGGGCATCCTTGTTCACTGGGATGTTCCTTTGGGGGAATTTCTGATGCTCTGTATCTCCATGTATTTTCTTTTGGGCTGGTCAATTTTCAAGGAGAAGATTCTTTCATGTTCCTGAGTGGGAAGCACAAGTCTGTTTCCCATACTCTCATGGCTCAGAACAGGGAGGGGACAGCATGCATCACCCCTCTTTCTAGTACAGTGCTCCAGCTCTCAGCGGCCCAGTGCCCCCTAGTTTCCTGCCTCTTACACTGAACCTCTGGATTCTTCTGAGGAGAGGAAGGGGAGTTGCCTGGCTGAGTGAGGGGGTTCAGAAATCTAATTGCTTCTTTCTGCAGGTTTCAGTGAGTTCTGCTATTTTAAGTTCCATGTGTAGCCCCACATTCAAAGCTAGCTTGCTACCTCCAATTCCAGGGACTTTATGTAGTTTTGTGGAATGGATTAGTCTGTATTTAGTTTTCCCTCACTGCTGGCTCTTTTTAAAAAGTTTTATTTATTTTTAAATTATTCTTGTGTCTGATAAGTAATTTGCAGCTTGTCCAGTGGTTGTTCAGTTTTAATTTTTACAAAGCTATTTTCAATCTGTGACTCTCAATCCTTAGGGGTTTTTATCTTTTTTTTAAAAGATTTTATTTATTTACTTGAGAGAGAGAGAAAGAGAATGAGCAGGGTGGAGGGGCAGAGGGAGAGGGAGTAGCAGACCCCCACCCCCGCTGAGCAGGGAGTCGGACGTCTTGGAGGCTCAATCCCAAGACCCCCTGATCATGACCTGAGCCAAAGGCCGATGCTTAACCAACTGAGCCACCCAGGCACTCCCTGGTTTTTATCTTTTTAAATTACTCTTTCCATCATTTTAGTGGACAATCAATAAGGAGCAAAGTAAAAGTTATAATTTTTTATTTAAACAAGATGCAAGGGGAACTTCTTTACAAAACTGTCTACACTGTACATGTATATCAAGCTCAAATTGTCTGTATTAGAATACAATGAACTCAAAATAGGATTTTGTTTCTTTCCAGATTGAATTTAGAAAGTTAGTTATTTTTTTAGATCAGCAGATAATGACAGTGAGGGGGAAAAGCACAATGCCAGCACTCCATAGCACAATTACTAGAAGTGGGTTAGGAGTGGGTTTTCTTTTTTTTTTTTTTTTTAAAGATTTATTTATTTATTTGAGAGAGTGAGAAAGAGAGAGAGAGAGAGTACATGAGAGGGGGGAGGGTTAGGGGGAGAAACAGGCTCCTTGCTGAGCAGGGAGCCCAATGTGGGACTCGATCCTGGGACTCCAGGGTCATGACCTGAGCCGAAGGCAGTCACTTAACCAACTGAGCCACCCAGGCGCCCCATGGAGTGGGTTTTCATCTGCCTCTCATCAAAGCCAGCTTTTGTATTCTTCCCTAGCACACTAAAAGAAAGAGGACATTCTTTACATTTGTTTAATGTTCTATCCATTTAACAAGCTCTTGTTATCATAGAGGACTTGAGGCACACAAGCGAAGTGCGATGAGGTTTGGAGAAGTTCAGTTTTTCCTCTATGTCATCAACAACATAAACTTATTCAAATTCCGATCTAGATAATTTTTCGTGCTATTTTAAATATATTAGCTATTTCAATATTTTAGATATTGGGTTTGCCAAATACTGATTTTTTACAGATGTCTGTGATAATGATACTTATGTTTCTGGTGGCGTGGTCCCCTTATTCCATCGTGTGCTTATGGGCTTCTTTTGGTGACCCAAAGAAGATTCCTCCCTCAATGGCCATCATAGCTCCGCTATTTGCAAAATCTTCTACATTCTACAATCCCTGTATTTACGTGGTTGCTAACAGAAAGTAAGTAATGTTTAAAATGCTTTCAAATAAAAAACATGGATATAGAAAGAATGTTAAAAAGATTTTTGGGGAGGTAAGTGACAGAAACTCACTTCAAACTAGTGTAAAAATTATTTGGCTCATGCAACTGGAGAAGCATCTAGGCCTTTAAATGCCTAGAGCTCCAGCTCTGGGACAGCCTCTTCCCATATGGAGGGGAGATGATTACTGCAACCCAAGACCCAAGTTCTACCAGCTAAGCCCCCCCAAATTCGAGTGTCATCTCAGATGGCTTTCTGGCAGAAAACCTGCTGGAAGGTGGTTGGTGGGCTTAGCTTAGTTCTCATGGCTACCCCCCTTCCCAACACATGGAATTGATTTTCCAAAGAAAAGAGTGATTCTATTATCAGAAAATGGACAAGGTGAGGAAGGCAATGTTGGGCTCCATAAGTGGGTGGTGTAGTTGTATATTTACTAGAAAGAAGATAATCAAATGCAAGAGAAAAACTCAATGCTAAAGTAAAAGAGCTTCAGGAGTGGATAGTCATTCAGGACAATAAAGAATACTTCCTTCTCCCTTGGAAGGGAGCTCAGCAAAGATTTCTGTCTCCTCAGTGAAGGCTACATTATTTTACTTCTGTTACTGCTAAAAGATGGAGTAACTAATTTATTGTCCTTAAGTATTTGATCAAAAAAAATCTCAGTAGAGGCCAGGTAATTTGATCCTGAAATGCAAACGTTTGTATTTATGCACATGTTTGGGAGAGCAGCTTTAGCTACAGATCAAACTTTTAAGACCAAACAGATCACATAAGAAGAATAAAGAACATATTTTAAATTCAGATTCTACTGGTAGTTCTTTTGAAAAGATTAGTCATTCTCAAGCTCCCTTTAATTTCAACTGGCCTTTGTTCAGAAAAACAAATGTGTGAAATGCATATCCTTAGTTCAAGTAAATTGTAACTGACATTTGAAGTGTCATCCTAAACAGACATCATTATTGATTTTTATTAAATGTCTTCAATGTTTATAATCAATGGTGCAAAACTCGTCTTTAACTATACTTTATACCTTATACATTTATGAATGTTCTTAGCAGGAGATGTTAAAGTTGGAGGCAAATATTTATTTGGAGATGTCAGTTAGCAATAGAGGTGTCTTAGCCATATTCAAAAATGCTTTAAGATTTCCAAGTCATTATAGGATAACGCCAGATTTCTCCTTTCCTACTATAGATTTCGGAAGGCAATGTTTGCCATGTTCAAATGTCAGACTCACCATGCAATGCCCGTGACGAGTATTTTACCAATGGATATATCTCAAAATCCACTGGCTCCTGGAAGAAACTGAAATAAGAGAAAAAGTACACAGCATCAAAATATCTTATTTACTTTTCCCCCCAGTGGTTTAGTTTTATTTTAAATATGATCCTGGTTAGATCAGATGCAGACATAGATTATTGTCTTATTAGACCCTAAATTCCTCAAGTGTAGCTCCTGGTTCTTCCGTTTGAGGGATGGCTATTCTAGTGATTGCTTATTTCCTTCATGTAAACTTACTATTCATCTCCTTTGATGAATCTAGGCACATGAGATTAAGGCCCATTCTCTTTCTCCCAATCATGGCATTCATTACACTGTATCAATGACCTCGAAACTTTCCTGGACTCTCCATTAGACTAGAAGTAGCCACTATTTTAATGTTAAAATAAATTAATAATAATAATAATAATAGTCATCAATCAGTAAATTACTGAAATGAGTTGTTGGATGTTCCTAGGTAGACGGAAAACATTTTTAGCATTTCACACTTTTAAAATTGTAATACAATTATTAACTTCTATTTGACAAAAATATTAAACACTATTGCTTCTAAGTCACATTAGTTGATGCACATACTTTATATAGCAATATAATCTCTCTGCATATTTTATGTATTCTGCATTTTTAATTAACATTTTTCTGTATATGTATTTCCATATATTTGCCACTGGAATTTAATCAATATTTTTGTATATTTGTTCTCTTCTTCCTGTTTTGTTTGTCTGAAATTTGTTTTATTCTGGCAAGAGCACAACATGGATCTATCCTCTTAACCAGTTTTTAAGTGTACAGTACAGTATTGGTAAATATGTGTACAGCAGATCTGTAGAACATGTTGTCTTGCTTAACTGAAACTTCATGTCCATTGATAGCTGTATGCTTGTTCTTTGATGTATCCTTAGCAGGTAGATGCATTTTGCCTGGCACATAGTAGGCACTCAATAAAAAATTGTTGAATGTTGAATGCATTTGTAGACTCAATTATTTGTTGTTTTACATAACCATTGTTTAAATAGTGGACATTTAAAATCTGTGGTATTTTTTTTTAATTGAGCAAATTTTTCTGACTTCATTGTTTCTATATGCATCCTATCAATTTTAAATAACATTTTAAATAACATTTCCCATAATATTCTTATTTTTATAGCATTGACTTTCTTTTGAAAAGATTTTTGGCTTAAATTGTTGATAGAACCACCCAATATAATAACAAGATTAAATTATATGTGTGTGTGTGTGTGTGTGTGTGTGTGTGTTATTGGGCAGGACCATTCAGGAGGTACCTGATGTGCCCAGATATTTGTGTGTGTGCGTGTTTGTGTAAAACCTAAATCCTTGATTGTCAATTTTCAATTGTCAAGATTTTCCATCTTATATACATGGAGGTAGTTTTTAATGATTGAATTTAATTTTTATTTTCTGATAGAGCCTAATTTTGCTAAAAGACATGACAGTTGATTTTCAGATATGGCTTGATGCCTGTATAGAGAAACTAGTTGAGAATAAAATATATTCTTGAAGATAGATCATGGCCTTCATTATAAACTGCTGGGATAAACCTTACACTGCTCTGAAGTGACCTGGGAGAGCCAGTCTTAGTCCTGCCACTTAGTGGTGGATTGAAGCATTTTGCCTAAAAAATCTAGGTACTACATTTTTTTACTTTGTTTTTGGAGATCATAAATGCAAAAAATAAAATTTATGTTATAAATAATCTGCAGTATTTTCTAGCATCTGCTAAAAGATTGAATTATTTTTAACATTAAGTGTATCTTCAAGACATAGTAGCAATTACATCCATAGAAAAAGGACTTAATAGGCATTTCCTTGCAAATTTGGATATGGGCACATATTGAAATTTTCTTGACATGTGCTTCATTTTCATTTTCCTTAGAATGTGTTACTTTGCTGAAATCATATTCAAAGGCTAGGTCGATTAATCCCCTGTAAAATACACTTGAAGGTTAAGTAACTACAGCTCTCAGCTAATCCCACATAATCTGCTGTTACTAAATGGCTGTTTGTATTCCTGGCACACCAGTTTCTGAAGCTTAGGATTTGGTTTTTACTTTTTGTTCAAATAACCTCTAGAAAGAGTGATGCGTCTCTCAGCATGTCTGTGCATTGTGCTTATTAGCTTTTTGGAGGGAGTGAGCTGTTTATGTCCTTCACAGTGCACCTGCGATTATCATGGCAGAAATGACGGCACGGGATCAAGGTATGCTCCTCTCCTTGCTACTAAGTGTTCTAATGATTGTAAGGAAAAGAACACCTAGACAGCCTTGTTCTGAAAGCAAATTGTTGGCCAGGTATCAGAGGAGAGAAGGTTTAATTTACATAGCTTTAACTCCATTGTTTTAATACTGGTTGTCCACTTCATTGTTTTCATTTTGAGCAGCTTAGCTTTTAAAAGCCCCTCAAATTATTTGAGATTCTCAAACACATTCTGTATTGCAAAAATATCCATTGCACTTGTATTCACAACATGTCCCTGTCAGGAGGTCAAACCACTGAAATGAGTGTGGCCAGCTCAGTTTGTTTATAGAAAGAAAGCCTAGGAGGGAGGGCAGGTCAGGAGGTACTTGACGTGCCCAGATGATTTGCTTCCCTGATTTTCCATTTCATTTTGAGGGTTATTCATGCCAACTAGATAGATTTTAAAAAGCAGGAAGGAAGATCACAAGGGTGAAATTAGGTTCATAATTAAGATTTTTCATTTTAAAGTTTTGGAGTTTACAAAGAAAATTTGAAAGATACGGATCAATTCTGTCTGTTGCAGATACTGGGGGGCCTCACAGAAGTTAGTCAACCTCTGGGTTGCTTTAACATCTACCTGTGAATTGAGAATAATTACATACTTATATATATGTGAGTCCTTTGAGATAGAAGTTAAATGCAAAACAGGACTTTTGTTACCTAAACATGGTAGAACTTGATTTTTTTTTTTTGGAGAGGATATTTATTTGAGAGGAGAGAGATAGCGAGAGAGAGCAGGGGGTGGTGGGGGGAGGGCCAGGTGGGGAGAGGGAGAAGCAGGCTCCCCGCTGAGCAGGGAGCCCAGGGCGGGACTCAATCCCAGGACCCTGAGATCATGACCTGAGCCCAAGGCAGATGCTTAAGGACTGAGCCACCCAGGTGCCCCTGGAAAAGTGTATTTAATAACAAAATAAGATTATTTTGTGACTTGGCTGAAGTGAACAGTGAGCCTCTTACAGAAAATAATTTGTCAAAAGAATCGCCCAATTTATGTTTTACAACTTTAAACAAATAATAATTAAAACATATTTTTTAGTAGTTTGTCTTATTATTGTATGAACTTAACCAACTCATGGTATCTTTTTGAGATATTCACTAGGTGGTTTAAGACAAAGAGAACAATGTAACAAATTAAAGACCTACTTCATAAAGATATGAAGCAGTTAATGACTCAGGGCAGGGTACTTTTGAGGAAAGTCACAGAAATGTTTTTTTCTTGGTGATGGCCCCATTATTGATGGATTTTATAAAAACCGTGGTGTATTAGGACTCGCAAGGACTCTAGAAATAATCTAGTTCAACTGCTGTCATTTTATAGACAAAGAAACACAACCATACAGAGATTAAATGACTTGTCCAAGGTCACAGCACTGAGCTGATGCAGGGACTAGTTGATAAGGCCTTTCAGCTTCCTATGTAGGCTTTCTTCCATCACACTGGAATGCTGACCTAATGAGTAGAAACCAGATCATTCCTGTATAAAGTAGCAATGGAATTTGTAATACAGAATAGAGATGAAGAATAAGAGGTGTTCCCAGAGAATTTCAATGATTCCATAGAGCCATCTCCTAAAGTTACAGAAAGGAGATGACCCTGTCGTCAGTACACCCCAGTGTTATGCTATCTACCTCTCTTCACATTATATGCTGACTTTTGAAATTCACTGATCTAATGTCATGTGTTTTTACTGAATGGCTGTTTCATTGTTACTATGTACAAGTATAATGTATTTGTACATATAATGTATTTATACATTATACAATTTAGACTATGCTTTGCAAAATTTTTATTGTCTCTTTTCAGCAATCCAGTGGGGGTGAGTATATAATGATAAATAGGTCTTTTTTCAGGTTAAAATGAATCTAAATTCTCTGATTCTTCATCCTTCACACCCACAAATGGGACGGGCTTGTTTTCTTTTTTTTTTTTTTTAAGATTTTATTTATTTATTTGACAGAGAGAGACACAGCGAGAGAGGGAACACAAGCAGGGGCAGTGGGAGAGGGAGAAGCAGGCCTCCTGCTGAGCAGGGAACCTGATGCGGGGCTTGATCCCAGGACTCTGAGATCCTGACCTGAGCGGAAGGCAGTTGCTTAACCAACTGAGCCACCCAGGTGCCCCGGGATGGGCTTGTTTTTCTATGCCTGTTTTACATGTGACACTAAACAAGATCACGATGTGACTTATTCAAGGTCACTTCAGTTAGTGAGTGGTAAAAGGAATAAACTCACAGTTTCTGGTTTATTCCTTAGGCTGAAAGCAATGCGCCAGTCACATTATTAAAATAGAGTTCAACTTTAAGCATCTAGTGTGAACACTTTTTCTTTCTCCTTCCTCCCTCCCTCCCTTCCTTCCTTTTTAAAAACATCTTAAAAAGGATCAATTTATAACTTCAACGGGATTTTTTAAAAAAATAGGCCATTTCCTAAAGAGGTTGAGTGTGTATTTTGGAGTTGGACAGATGTGGGTTTGAAAGGCAGCTGTGTAACCCATTAGCTATGTGACCTTGGGCAGGTACCTCGTGTTGGTGGGCCTCAATTATTTTCTCTGTAAAAATGAGATTGATGATAAAAATAGCAAACAGCCATTTAGTGCCTATTATGTGCCAGGAAGGTATAAAACTTTACATCCATTTCAATTAATTATCCTAACAGTGCTCTATGGGAAACTGAAGTTGAGGGACTGGTGAAGTGGCTTTTCATGGCCACAGAGGAAGTGGCAGAGCTTAGATCTGAACCAAGATCAGCCTGACTCCAGAGCCGGTGCCTTTACCCATTACCCAATATCTACCTTATAGGGCTGATGATGATCAAATAAGGCAGATGTGGTATGTTGCACAGGCCTGACACATAAAGAGCTCCATCTGTATTAGGTTGAACCACCTGAAATTGCTTATATTTGATCATTTTTAACCTACAAAAATGGCCATTTCATATGGTTCAATCTAGAAGAAGATGATGAATTATGAATAGGTCAGTCAGGCTGAACGAATATTTTGTGAAACCAGTAGGAAATGAAAAAGTGATGCATGTTTCAGGTATTATTTTTTGACATGGGTCTTGGAAAGCAAGTTTCCTTCTGTTTGTCTTGTGACACTAGGTCGGTGCTATGCAATGACCTGGATATGAACGAGGTCCCTACAAACTTACCTGTGGACACTGTGAAGCTACGTCTAGAGAAGACTGTCATCCGCAGGATCCCTGCACAGGCCTTCTACTACCTGGTGGAGCTCCAGTACCTCTGGGTGACTTACAATTCTGTGGCCAGCCTTGATGTCAGCAGCTTTTACAACTTGAAGCAGTTGCGTGAGTTGCGCTTGGATGGAAATTCTCTGGCTGCCTTCCCTTGGGCATCTCTGCTGGACATGCCCCATCTGAGGACCCTGGATTTGCACAACAATAGAATAACTAGTGTGCCAAATGAGGTGGTCAGGTACCTGAAGAACCTTGCCTACTTGGATTTATCAAGCAACAGGCTAACCACACTACCACCAGATTTCCTGGAGAGCTGGTCCCACTTACTTACATCATCACAAAGCCTGGACCTTATACCACGAAGAATTATTCTTGGTAAGTTCAGAAGTCTCTGGGCTTCTCGGGTCCAGATAATTTGTTTTGCATGCCTTCAGTTGTCCAATCTTTTCATATGTATTGAATTTGGCTTCTTGCTCTCTACTTGCACTTTTGATGGGATGGCTCTTTATTTGGTTGACGTAGGTCAGCTGACCTGTTTACCCTGTGTAAAGTGTAATGGCTCTGTGTGTGTGCTGGAGTGAGGGCAGCAGTGCATGTGTTGGGGGAGGGAGAGGAGAGCGCCTCATAAACTGAGAGACTAATGCTGCTGTTAGCGAGCCTGGGCTGAGTGATAAAATCTACCAACCTGCCCTGATTCTGAGGGCACATCAGTGCTCCATGCTCTGCCACAGTCAACCTGCTCTGTTCTCTGTTCAGCCCTTCAGCAGGCTCTTCAGGAGTGGAAGAGGGGCACTGGCATCTTTATGAGGTGGCAGCGGATTTATTAGTTAGGGAGAATAGCTTCCAGATTTTCTTAATCTAAAAAGAAATGATGAAGACAATCTTCTAATGGATTAGTGTAGCTGTGATTTGTTTTGTAGACTTTGATCTTGACTTTGTTTAGGTTCTGTGGGTATTTGTCTTTGGTTCTTAAAGTATAAACTCCTTCCACTAAGTCTCTCTCTTCCTTTTTTTTGTATCTTCCTACAGTGCTTTGCATGGCACTCTGCACATGGTGAATGCCCAGTAAATATGGTTGCAGATTGAAATCAATGAGCTGAGACCCTTCTCAGGGGTACCTGTGGGCAGTGAGGCCTCTCATACTTATATGTGAGACATAAGCCTAAGGCTCTGAGCAATCAATTTGATCTCCTACTAAATTCTTGTTCACCCAATAAGGCTGTGTTGTCAGTTCACTCGTGATGTCCATCAGGGCCACGGAAGAGGTTGTATTTCACAGGATGAAAAGAACTGAGTGTTTGGCCAGTGAAATGACTTTTAAGCCTTTTGGTGTGAGAAGCAACTCGATGCTAAATTTGTGCCAGGAATCCCTATTGACCAATATCACATGCTCAAATATTTACCAAAGTGAAGTATAAATAAATAAAGATAACTTGAATTTTTTTTTATAAAAAGGAAAATGCTGTGGCACCACTTAAATGATTTTAGCATTGCTTTGGTTGAAATGTAAATGCATTTTGGTGCTTATGAGACTAAAAGTATGAGTGATTAGAACCAAATAGAAAGAGGAAAAATCATGTATTTATTCTATACCTATTTTATGTTTGCCTACTGCCTATCTAGTGCTTCAGACATTTTTATTAGAGAATAAAAGAAGTATTGTAGGGTGAGTGGAAAAAACATTAATTTAACGATAGTTGTGGAGTACTTCTTATTATGTACACCATGATAGGCCCCATGTAAACCTATACTGTAGTATTTATTTACTTTATTTTAGCCACTAATTTAGTTCTTAGGACTAATAGCTGGAAATTGTCTTAATTTAAATATTGAGATTCTGTTTCTCTACACATTTTTCTAAGTTTCTTTAGATTTACCAAGAGGGGATATATAGTAGAAAAAAAAGTCAAATTACTGAATTGCTATTAATAGCTCTCTAATGATTAGTTGCCAGTATTGCTAGTATCACTATAAAGAATTGATTTGGAGGACATTAATATTAACTCATTTTTAATGAGTTAAATCTGGATGAAAAATTAGGGATGAAATGAAAAGGGTTATGAATTTCACTGTCTACGGAGATAAACAGCTTTATCTATGTTATAGGGTTCAGATTCTGCTTCAAAACCATTCTTTAAAGGGGTAACATGAAAATGCTTTTGGTATAACATTAAATTTAAAAAGCAGGGTGTGTAATTGTACACGATCATACTATTTTAAAATGTGCAAAGAAAAAAACTGAAAAATACACTAGCTGGTTGACTCTGGCTCTTTGGGTGATGGGACATCTTTTCAGTATTCTGTATTTTCAAAATGTTCTGCATTGATCATGCATTACTTTTATAATAATGATGATAATCATAATAAATAACAAAAGACATTTTGAAACATGACTAGTCCTATGTGGCAGCTGATCTTCACAAGGCCATGCCTGCTATGTAATGAAAGGGAAAAAGACGTGCTCTCCTCTAAAAGACTAGCTCACTGTGAATCACACACAGAAAACTCAGTTTTCTCATCTGGAAAATGGAGGTAGGAGGACTCACTCCTTCTTGCTTATAGGATTGTAATGAGAATATTATGAGATAGTTTATGTGACAGTTCTTTAGAATATGAGGTGAACAGCCTCTAAGGTTATGATTTTAGATCAACAATAATCCATAGCAGCTGAGACTGAGATGGGAGTGTCTTATAAAGAGAGACTCCTCTATTTTAGCTTTTTCTGTTATTTTGCCTATATCTGAGTCTTCCAATTTCATCATTAAAATATGGTGATGAAAATCTGTTCTAGCTTTTCTAGAATTCAGTGTTTAACTGTAGCAGTTATAACTTTCCAGGTGCCCTGGAGAATTTACTTTTCTATTATTATAGTGGAATATAGTCTGTTTTATTTGTTAGTGTCTTGTGTTTATTATTGTTAGCAGATGGAAGTTCTGTTTGTAACAACAATAGTAATAGCTAATATTAACGGAGCTCAGGGCCAAACCTAGTTCTTATACTTTATAGATATAACTTCCGGTCTCATGTTAACCCTGTGGTAAGTACCATTTCATCCCTATTTTATAGTAGAAGAATTGAGACACACGTTAAGCCACGTGTCCAAATGGACCCATCACACAGTGATGGAGCTGGGGTATGAATACAGGTGGTTTGGCTCCACAGCTCATGCTGTTCCCCATTCCTTTGTCATGCAAGGTATTGTATGTAATAATACCAGAGTTCTCTTCCTCATATATGCATTACTGATCTCTTTAAGTCATGTATTTATTTAAAAAAAAATTAGGAAGAGGCTTTTCCATTCCTCCTCTTTTCTACATGAGTAAAAATATCAACTTAATAAAACTGTCCTCTAATGTATCATACAAACATAAAGTAGTGTCCTGCAAGTAAACATTTAAATGAACTGTGAAACTAGACTGGATTTTTTATTTGCAATACAGGTAAATTTCCATGGCCTCTTCCTCAGGGATACACAAAATATTTACACAGGCAGACTGTGTAAGGCCCAACTCTCTTTGTCTTGGAAAAAGCATGCAGGAGGAGAGGGCATAAAATGCTTTTTTGGGGGCTTTTTACTGGCACTCGAATTTGCTCAATTACAAACATGAGTGCTTTTCCTGTTCAGAATAAAGTTTACCTGAAGGGCAGTAGCCCCACGAGTATTCCCACAAAATTTTTCTAAAATGGCGTTCGTTTAATTCAAAAACACTCCTCAGTCCCTGTTGATATGCCTGTTCTTTTCGAGGCACAGAGGAGATAAATCCACATAGTTAACTCCTTGCCAGGTGCTCTTTTGGGGACTCCTTGGCAGTATCTCAGCCTTCAGGACAATGCCGTAAAATGGGTCTGTGATTATTACCTGCTTTGTACAGCTGGTGAAGACAGAGTCAAGTTTCAAGTTCAGTCCATCTCCAGAAATATCATTCTTTTGTTTTTAAAGCCTTTTCTAAATTGAGGAGTTGAGGTATAATTTGCATACGTGGATCTTAAGTGTACAGCTTAGTAAATGATGATAAATGAAATACCCCCACAAAACCAAACCCTCATTAAGATATGGAATAATTTCATCACACTGGAAAGTTCCCCTGCTCCTCTTCTCAATCAGTGTCCTCCATTTCAAGCAACCATTGTTTTTATTTCATTGCAGTAGGTTAATTTTGTCTGCCCTAGAATTTTACGTAAATGGAATCATGTAATATGTCCCTTGTGCCTGGCTTCTTTCATTTAGCATTATTGTTTTTGAGATTCATCCATGTCTTTACATGTATGGGTAGTTCCTTCTGCTGAATCATTTTCAGTTTTATGAATATATGAATTGTTCATCCGTTCTCCTGTTTTTGGACACATGGGCTATTACCAGTCTTTAGCTATTATGAATTAAGCTGCTATTAACATTCTTGTGCAAAGCTTTTTATAGCACATATTTTCATTTCTCTTGGATAAATTCCTAGTCTTCAAATTGCTAGGTCGCAGGATGGCTATATATCTTTTTAAGAAACTGCCAATTTTCCAAAGATGTTGTACAATTGTATACTCCCACTAGTACTGTACAAGAGTCTACTTGCTCCATAGCCTTACCAACACTTGATGTTGTCAGATTTTTCTCATTTCAGCCATTCCTGGGGGTGATGGGTCAGGGAGTGATTTGACATTGTGATTTTAATTTGCATTTCCCTGAAGACTAATCGTGTTGACCATGCTTTCATTGGGTTATTGGTCACTGCTACATTCCTTTATGCCAATATATAATTTTTAAATTTTTTATTATTAAATACAAACCTTTTGTTAGTTACATGTGTTATTGATATTTTCTCCAAATCTGTGATTTATTCATTTTCTTCATGGTATTTTTGGTAAGAAAGTTTTAAATTTTATTATTATTTTTTTAATTTTTCTTTTTTTTTATTTGACAGAGAGAGACACAGCGAGAGAAGGAACACAAGCAGGGGGAGTGGGAAAGGGAGAAGCAGGCTTCCTGCCGAGCAGGGAGCCTGATACAGGGCTCGATCCCAGGACCCTGGGATCATGACCTGAGCCAAAGGCAGACGCTTAACGACTGAGCCACCCAGGCGCCCTGAAAGCTTTAAATTTTAATGACATCTGATTTATCAGTTTTTTTCTTTTATAGTTAGTGCTTTGTGTGTCTCATCTAAGAAATATTTGCCTGCCTACAAGTCACAGAGATTCTATTTTCCTTATAGTTTTAACTTTTATATTCAATTTCTGGCTTTAATATTCTTAGCTTTTATGCTTATGACTGTGGTCCATCTCAAAACAATTTTTGAGTATAGTGTGAGGTAGGGGTTGAGGTTTTTTCCATGCAGATGTCCAGTTGTTCCCCCACCATGTGTGGAAAAGACCTTACTTTCCCCCGATTTGTTAAATGCCACTGCCACCACAAAACTGACTAAGGCATGGTTTTTGCTTTCAAGAGCTTATAGTCTGCAGAATTACTTTTGTACAGAAATTTATTGCTGACTTTTCATCAAAAAATAGCACATTTAATTCAACTACTGTGATGCATGGAAAACATTATCCTTTTAGAGAAGGAATAAGGCAAAGTTGATTTGCCCCTATCCAAGAATAGTTAGATGAGCTAAATTAATTAGTGCAAATTACTGTGATTGTGGTTGGTATGTTGCCTTGAAGGAATGCAGTACAAATAACAGTTTAACTTCAGGGAGTTTTTGTACCTCTGTCCCCAAAAGGAAAACAAAACAAAACACTTGATGAAAGGGGTTCAACACTCAGGTCACTATTATTATTCAGGTTTTAAAAGTTGTGCCTTTGACCTTGATATTTCAAAGCTAGAATAAATATATTTGAGGATTTAAAAATATTTTCCTGTTTTATATAACTTTAAGACATAGCCAGTTGGATTTTTATTTTTTTTATTTATTTAATTATTTTATATATTTTTTCCCCAAAGATTTTCTTTTATTTGACTTTTTTTTTTTTTATTTGACAGAGAGAGACACAGTGAGAGAGGGAACACAAGCAGGGGGAGTGGGGGAGGGAGAAGCAGGCCTCCCGCTGAGCAGGGAGCCTGATGTGGGGCTCGATCCCAGGACCCCAGGATCATGACCTGAGCTGAAGGCAGACACTTAACAACTGAGCCACCCAGGTGCCCCGGGTTAATTTTTAAAAAGAATTTTGTTTCAGGGGCGCCTGGGTGGCTCAGTCAGTTAAGTGTCTGACTCTTGATTTCAGCTCAGGTCATGATATCAGGGTTGTAAGATGGAGCCCCCGCATTGGGCTCCATGCTCTCAGAGACTCTGCTTGAGATTCTCTCTCTCCCTCTTCCTTGGCCCCTCTCCCTGCTCACGTGTGCACGCGTGCTCTCTTTCTTTCAAATAAGTAAATAAATCTTTAAAAAATTTTTTCTTTCACCATTAACACATTTATGATAGTTTCAAAGCATGAATAAAACCGTTAATGTTACAGTTCTTGGATCTTTCCCTATGTAGACATTTGTGCTCCAGACATCACTGCTTTGACATGTATTTATAGATAATAGCTCTTACAGCTGCCACCCATGGCTCTAGATGTTTTTAGGTGATGAAATGAGTTATGGTGGAAGGAATATTAGAAGATGCCATGAAACATCTGGGACTTAGGATTCTAAGCTACTTACAGAATCAAGGCAGTAATCTCTTTGTGCTTTAGTGTCCTCTGATGTGAAACTCAAAAGAATCATACTAACTTCCTGAGGTCAGGTAAGACAGATAGAGCTTCAGAATGAAAGCTTTAAAATAAAAGCTTTAAATTGGTATTTAAAATACCAAGCTTCAAATCCTGACTGTATCCAGTTGTATGATCTCAGGCAGATCCCTTAACCTCTCTGAGTGTTGGCTTTCTCCTCTTTAAAATGAGGATGATACTAAAGTTATCTAGCTCAGCTATTGTCAGGATCGAGGTAGAGAAATCCTTTAGCATGCTTAGCACTGTTGGAAGATAATTTTCCATGGCCTCTCACATTTCTGCAAGTCTTGTGAGCCAGAGGCCGTCACTGACTGTCTTTTGTCCTCAACTATCTTTTTAAGGATGTTTGTATACAGAACCGCTTTGGAAGGTAAAGGTATGTCTCCCTCCAGAGAAAGGGTAGGCATGTTTACTGTCCAGTATAATGAAGATAATGTCTTCCTCCAGAGCTGTAAACTGTCCTCCATCTCTTACCAGGAGTCTGTGTCTTCTGCCAACTGGCAGGTGTTGGCCATCTAAAGTAGGATAAAACTCAGATCCTTTATAATTCCTGACGGAGTACAATATTTGCCACATAGAAAGCAATCAATAACTGTCAACTTGTTTTGTTATTATTTTATAAAGCAAAAATCTAGCATAACAAGTGTTTTGAGAGCATAACATTTATCCACATAGTAATTATTACATGACAGAATGAATTTGATGTTTGCTGGCAAGTTGGATATTAAAGACTGGTCACAGATTCACAGGACTAAATGTAAGAGGAAGAAAGAAGTTCAAGGTAATTCACCTATAAATGAAATTTCTAAGATAGAAGATAAAAAAAACAGTCAGTTTTTACCAATACTGGAAGAAAAATATGAACCAATCATGAAGTGCTATGATAAAAATAGACATAAATATAAACAAAAATAGATGTAAAAAAGAATTTACGAATGAATGTTTAAATCTTCCAACATGGTTAGCATTTTTTAGGTTCTGTCTTTTCTCCTTATTAATCAATATATAATTAACTCTGCTGGTAAAAAGCCACAACCACAAACCTTTTTGAGATAAAGCCCCTGCAGCCTTGGGCTTTATGTGAGGCTGCTGTGGGACATCATCACCCTTAACATCCTTAGAGACTTTTGTCTGCTAAAGGCTCTGAAGCACCGTCTTAGATCTTTCTGGGGTCTTAGCAAATAATTTTATAGTTTCACCCTCCCTGGATCTGATTTTTGCTCAGAAGGCCTTTCTTAGTTTGAGAACTTTGGAGAGGCCAGGAGTAAGAAGGAGGTTTTTTTTTTTTTACTTTTTTTACTATGTTCAGTTTTATTATTGAACCCAGCAAGTTTCGGCTCCTTTCTCTTTAACAGTTCTTCCTTACCTGCTGTCTGTCCTTTCCCATTTTACCATAAGCAGCAAGAAGACGCCAGGTAGCACTCTCAGCACTTGGTGTGGAAATAGCGAGAACATTCGTTTCATTGAGTGCACTTTATACTTTCCATGTTAACCACAGGTGACAGTGTTTCCCAACTTTCTGCTACTCCATCAAAGGTCTCCTTTCCTCTAGTTTCCAATAGTTACATTGTCCTCACTTTCCTTGAAAGCTCTCACTGATGGTCCCCTTGAAGGCCAACGCACTTCTGCTAACAGTTCGAAAGCTGAGGGAGGCAGTCCTCCAATTGGAGGCTGTCAGCTAACTGTATTCCTTGCTGCTAAGTCTCTCTTGAAAGGGATTTGAGCAGTGCACCTTCTTGGCCACCACGTATGACATTCGTGCCAAGCTCTGTTCCTGCCTCTGCCCGTCTCCAGTCTTATTTCCTGACATTGTCTGCTTCTCACTCTATACTTCTGCTACACAGAACTTGTACTACCTTCATAGGTCTTCAAATCACACAAAACCATGACATAGTGTGGACTGAATTAGGTGCCTCTCTACACCCTCCAATATCTACAATAAGTACTTTCCTAGCACCCTAGAAATATCTCTAGCCCTGTATTTCTAGGGTTCTGTGGTACTTGGATTAAAACCTTGGCTTGGATGCTGATTAAGCTATATGGCCCTGCTCAAATCATTTGATTTCTCTGTACCTCAGCTTCTTCATTTTTAAAATGGGGATAGTAATCCTCTTCCTCATCTTTTGGGATTAAATGAAACAATACAGATAAGTACTTAGAACAGAGCCTTGTCCAGAGTAAATGCTCAATAAATGTTGGCTATGATCTTTAATGACCTGACCTGACAGGCTCTGTTCATTGAGGTAGCCAAATTGCAGGGCAAAACTGACAGGGAGGTGATTCCATTTCATCTCTCAAAGCACTTGTTTTTAGGGAGACAGTGCAGACCCTTGCTTGCCCAAGAGGCTGTGATGTAAACGGAAGTCAACAGAATAACCTTTATCAATCTTTTCCTCCCTCCTGGTTTAGGTCTGCAGGACAACCCTTGGTTCTGTGACTGTCACATTTCCAAAATGATCGAGCTGTCAAAAGTTGCTGACCCTGCTGTAGTGCTTCTCGATCCACTGATGATTTGTAGTGAGCCTGAGCGCCTGACAGGGATTTTGTTTCAGCGGGCTGAGCTGGAGCAATGTGTGAAGCCGTCTGTTATGACCTCAGCCACCCAGATCACGTCTGCTCTGGGCAGTAATGTTCTGCTGAGGTGTGACGCTTCTGGCTACCCTACCCCACAGCTCACCTGGACCAGATCCAACAGCTCACCAGTTAATTATACAGGTACTTTCTTTTTTCCTGTCTTTAAAGATTTTATTTATTTATCTGAGAGAGAGACAGAGCATGGGCATGGGGAGGGGCAGAGGGTGAGGCAGAAGGAGAAGCAGACTCCCGCCAAGCAGGGAGCCCGATGCGGGACTTGATCCCAGGACCCTGAGATCATGGTGTGAGCTGAAGGCAGACTCTTAACCGACTGAGCCACCCAGGTGCCCCCAAAATTGGCTAGTTAATTCTAATAAAATATGCCAAGACTGTTGGGTGAAAGGAATTTGAAAGGTTCGTTTTATTGTTTAATATTTTCCTCAGTATATCTAACTACATAGATATTAGAAAATCTGATTTTTTTTTTTTTTTTTTTTTTTTTTAGATAGAAAACAACATGATCCAGTGGATGGATGATTGCAAGTAAGGCCCTTTGTCTTGCTGCATCATCTTGGATATGGCTCACTTTAAAATGCATAACTATTACAGTTTTCTTAGAAAAGATTTTCATACAGGTTTCTCATTTTTGAATGATCATTTAAATAATAAATTACATGCAAACCTTATCATGAAGCAAAAAGTATAATTTTTAGAAATATTGATTACATAGACTTTTTAGATCCTACTATGACCAACTCAATGTTTTGGTCTTAGTTTCAATAGTGATATTCTAATGAATTAAAGTGATATATTTTTAAAAACTCCTTAAAATTAAATGTAAATCAAAGTAAAAGTAATGAAACCTGATGGAATAAGAAATAGTTAAGCCCTAATATTCTTATAAGTAGATAGTAAATGGCCCACAGCTTATTGTAGTAAGTTAAATTTTGGGATACTAAGATACTGCTTAGCACATTATTATTCTACAGAAAGCTTCAGAAATCAAGACAGAATGGTAATAAGTTAGATTTTAGTGTTTAGGAAAGTAAAATTCCAATTTTGCAAAAACTATATATTATTCTACAAATAAAAGGATCCATGTTTTACTAATTTATCTAGATTAAATATAAAATGAAAGACTGAGAATACTAATTATGACTTCTCTATGCCAGAAAATGATCTGCTATGCCATCTGCTGTGTATGGATAGATAGCATTTTATTACAATGAAAAAATATTTGAGGAAATATTTAAGATCTTGTAAAAACCATTTTATGGGACCACAGTGAGTTAAAATTGGAGGGCATCCTTGAGATCACTTTGTCTTATCCCCTTATTTTAAAAGTACAGAAACAGAGGCCTAAAGACGCTGACTTGTCTGAAATTACATACTAGTATGTGAACAAACGTTTACTAAAACCAAGTCTCCCAATTGATACCCTTGTGTCTTTTTAAAATACCATTCTCCATATAGACCTCATTGTACTTGGCATGTCCCAGACCTTCATGTAGACAATTTACAGAACTATCACCTTCCGTCAGAGACTGGTGATAGTGTGCCATTTCCCTCTTGGTTTATGTGAAAGGGATGCATGTGGAACCAGATCGGTTAGCGTGTTGCTTGAGTTTCTCCTTTTTTTCCCCCTCACAGAGTATATATATATTTTTTCTTACAGTAATTCAGGAATCTCCAGGGGAAGGAGTCAGATGGTCCATAATAAGCTTGACAGGCATTTCTTACAAGGATGCTGGGGATTACAAATGTAAGGCCAAAAATCTGGCTGGAATGTCAGAAGCTGTGGTTACTGTGACAGTGGTTGGTGTTGTCACGACCACCATATCATCAGATGCCTCTGAAAGAACTGGAGATCACCCTGAGGAAGAAGTCCAGCCAGGAGCTAGAGCTACATCCATACCTGGTTCATTGTCATCTCCCTGGCCTTCTTCCTCCCCTGCTTCTTCCATTTTTCTTTCTACTTCTACTTCATTTCCTCCCTCCACTGCTTTCTTCTCCTCATCTCCTTTCCTCTCCTCCATCGCTTCTTCAGCCACAACTCTAAGCACTAGAATTTCAACAAGCCCCACCACGGCCAGCCAGCAGTCACTCCAGCTCCACCCAGATGGGAAAAGAAATTTAAAGGTGGAGATGGGTGGAAGTAAGCTTCCCTCAGCCAGTGCAAGTAAAAAAGAAGAGTTGGCATTGGTGGATCAAGCGACGCCAATGGAAAAGAATGCCACGATAGAAAATCTCAGGGTAGTCGGTGAGACTGAAGAGAGTGTGACTTTGATGTGGAACACCATCAACACCACACGTAAGTCTGAGATGACAGTATGGTACTCCAAGTACGGTGAGAAGGACCTGCTGCTGCTGAGTTCAGACTCCAGCAAGAACCAAGTAACCATAGATGGCTTGGAGCCTGGTAGGCAATACACAGCATGTGTCTGTCTGAAAGGAATGCCTCCCCAGAAAGACCAATGTATCACCTTTTCTACTGACAGAGTTCGAGAAGAAGGTGATTCTCGAGTGTCTTTTCTTGTTGTGGTGAGCGGTACTGCCTGTGTCGTTGTCTTGCCATTGATTTTTTTCCTGTTGTACAAAGTTTGTAAACTGCAATGTAGGTCAGAATCCTTCTGGGAAGATGATCTGGCAAAAGAAACTTATATCCAATTTGAGACCCTGTCCCCCAGGTCTCAAAGTGTAGGGGAACTTTGGACGCGAAGGCATAGAGATGATTCAGAAAAACTGCTGCTTTGTTCTAGGTCAAGTGTGGAATCTCAGGTGACTTTTAAAAGTGAAGTTTCGAGGCCAGAGTATTATTGCTAAGGTTTCACAGCTTAGGTACATGTGAACTCCACAAAGTTCCTTCCACGCAATTAAGGATTTGAGGATGTAGTTGACCCTCTGACTGGATGACTTTTGTTCAGACTTTCACATCCTCTATGAAAATCACAAATGGAGTGCTTTTAATTGTGCTTAAAAAAAACTACCTTGTGAGGGGCACCTGGTTGGCTCAGTCAGTAGAGCCTGCAACTCTTGATCTCAGAGTAGTAAGTTCGAGTCCCACGATGGGTGGAGAGATTACTTAAAAGCTACCGTGAGACTTCTGAACTGAAAAAACAGATAGTCTTGATTTTTGTTGTGTGGAAGATGTCCATAGAAATAATTTTTGGGGTAGTGCTTAATAAGTTAGTAGTATGTTTTAGGGTATTGTTTTAGTTCTTAAAAATAAATTGATGTGAGAATTGTTGTAAAAAAGTGAAGTCTGAATTTTAAAAAGATAGTTTTTCTGGGACATGAAGAAAGATTAGTATAACCAGCTAAGCCTTGATGTTCATCATGTTTGAAGCACTTTATGGCATCTGCTGTGGGTATTTACTGCCGTTGCCTAGTGGGCGAGAGTGAGAAAGGACAGAAATTTGCATTCACTAAGGTTAAGTCCAACCCAATGGAGAGGGAGGGCTCCAACTCTTGGTACCATTATGCATTACAGGACTGTACAGTTGTATTAATATTGTAAGAAAAATTTTTCCATTAGCCTTAGAAATATAGGTATTAGCAAAAAGAAGTTTAAAAAGAGGATCATGAAAATAGTAAGGCCAATTCTAAAAATATTAACCATTGCATCCTCATACATTTGCTAATAGACTGTATGGATCTTTAAAAAAAAGTAAGTGCTCATTTTGAAACAATCTCTTTAATATTGTGATATTGACTCTTCTCTTCCTCTCCTTTTCTCCTTCTCTCCCTCCACCTTCCTTCCTTCATTTCGGTTTCCCCTTCTGCTTTGTCAGAAGATGTTCACGTAGCCAGAGGACCACAGCTAAGCTGTTTGTCTTTTGCCATGTTATATTTTCATTTCCTGGCTACAGGGAAGAACTTTGAAAGTCTTTTTTAGATCTGAAAAGGAGGTTTTAGGATTTTGAAGAGCAGTTTCAATTGATTAACTTGGTCAAATTTTCTAGGTAAAAAAACATGAGGGATATTGAACTAGAGTGGGGCACACAGATAGGAAAGGGGCTTCATACATAAAATTTAGGTTTTTTTAAAAAAAGTTTATCACCACCTTTACTAAAGACTATATTCTCTTTACACTGGAGACTTTGGAGTACAGAACATATTTATTAAGGTGTGTCAGGAGTCTTGAAATACTCTGAGAAGCAAGTTCTAAGAAAATCCTGTATTTTGCATAAGCAATAGATTGGCTTTAATGTAACATATCATGGGTATTATAATACAAGGAACTGGACAATGAAAAATTGTTCATTCCAAATAGAATTAAATTAAAAAGGAAAAAGAATTCTGGTTTAGACATACTCTGTATATTAGGAGGAGACCAGCATGGATGGAAGGCCTGTCCAAAATGCCCAAATGTATAATTTCCTCTCCTTTCCTTCTCTTTCCTTTCCAGCCTGTTTGTCCTTGGTGCTTTCATCACTGAGTGCATTGTCTCATCATCTAACAGTTTTAAATTCAGTATGCATTGTTAAGATTTGTTAGAAAAATACCTTTTACAGACAGTTTTGTCTCTAGCTTCAAATTCCATTGGGATCAACTTATTTTAAATTAAAAGACTGCAAAAACTTGCACTTTTTTACTTTAAAGATATCATGGAATTCACTGCCATATTTAAAAGGTTCATACAGACTGCCAAAGTACTACCAGGTTAGAAATAATGACTACTGGAGAATGTTACGGACTACTGAGTCAAATGGCACCCAGATTGTACAAAGGAGGGTTATCTGTTAAGAAAGGAGACTTGGCCCACCCTGATCAGGTAAATTACTGACTGTCCTCATAACCAAAATGCTGGTGTGGAGGGGAGAAATCACCTCTGTCATCTTCAGCTTCATGGTCTTGGCCCATGAAGTGAGTCCTAAGTAATGTGTTACTAATAGTGAAAGAACTAAAATTGTAAGTCAGCTACTTTCTAAAAATACTTACACTTGAGTGTAGTCAAATGATATCTGATGGTATCATTGCTCCTACGTTCTTACAGGTATGCTTTCCTGAGTGGGAGGAAAAGGTTGACGTAGCAAGTAGCATGAAAGTCTATGTAATCAAGAGCCTGTTTATCAGTGTCACTACCAGCATTGCAGAGAGCAATCAGAACTGACATATAGCCAGTTATATGTATATGTGTATATGTATACATATGTATACATATACACACATATGTATATATGTGACAATTAAATATGATTACAATGTTTTACTTTCAGACAAGGTACATTTGAGGTCTGTCTGTAAAACTTGGGTAAATGGTGAGGGTGTGTCACATGGGAGACTATCATAAATGATGTGCTATGATATAAAAAATGTTGAGAAATCCAAGCTCATGGTTTATGATGGCCACAAAAGAAAACCCTGGACTCTAGAGTCAGACAAGTGCCCTGGACTTTGGGAAACTTCCACAAAAGTTCAAAGACAAAAGAAATTTTTCTTTAAAGATTTTATTTATTTGACAGAGAGAGAGACAGCAAGAGAGGGAACACAAGCAGGGGGAGTGGGAGAGGGAGAAGCAGGCTTCCCGTGGAGCAGGGAGCCTGATGCGGGGCTCCATCCCAGGACCCTGGGATCATGACCTGAGCTGAAGGCAGACGCTTAACGACTGAGCCACCCAGGTGCCCCAAAGACAAAAAATTTTCAACCCACAGACTTGAGTCTCAAAAAGGGATTATGGCTAACAAAGGGAGATTTTAAAAACCCAAAAACTTTTAGCTGAATAACTGCAAAATATTTAAATAAAACAGGAGACAGCTCAGGAAAGTTGAATGGCTGTCTACTCATCTGAAAGTTTAAATATATGTAGAAGACATAAAGAAGGAAGAGTAATCAAGGATGAAGGTAGAGGTGCAGCAAATCTATTATGAAAGTGCCATAAACTAGAGCCCCCAGTAAACTGAAGATCAAAAATATGGTAAAGTTGACCAGAAGGAACTGGAAGGCTTTTCTGTTGTAGTTGTTAAAAAGAAAAAAGAAATAATAAGTCTACTGTTTAGAGATGATAAGAGAAAGTATATCAAAGAAGTAGCAGAATCATTCAACTCCTATTTTTTCTTCTCTTTTCTAAATGGGTTTTTCAACTGAATATGGAGAAGAAACGATGAAAAGTGAAAATTTTAGCCCAAGATAGGTAAGGGATTAGTAAATTAACTCCAGGATATTTTAAATGAGGCCAGATGAATTACCAGGATGGTAACAGAATTTTCAGCCATAATCTCAGAGCTACTGTTTAGTAGTCTTTGAAAAGTCATGGCAAATAGGAGAGATACCACAGATCATAAATGACTAACTTTCATCTTTATTTTTGAAGATTAGAATAGGGTAGGTTTTGGAAATTATGGGCACCTTGATTCATGCATGCAGAATTGACAACAGATTGTTAAAAGGCTTGTTTTTGAGCATGCAGAAATGAATGTTATGGTCATTAGCAGTCAACAAATGTCAACTAAGGAGAAGCTTTAATAAACCAGTATGGCTTATTTTTAAGGAGGTTACTAGGCAGATAGATCAAAGGACTGCTTGAAAATCAAATAGTAGCTAGCCCTTGTTATTTGTCCTTCCTTGATGGAGTAATAAGGGTTGCTTCCTCTCAAAAATGTCTAGTAATGGCTTTAAGTAACACGAGAAAGTGTTTGTTAGGGTGCCTTTCCCCTATTTAGCATTTTTATAAATGACTGAACACAGACTTCTCAGCTCTGCAGAGGACATGAAAATAGACAGGATATCTTAAGTTGGTGCTTCTCAAACTTCTCCCCAGAATATTCCTAATGGAAAGGGAAAGTAAACATGTACATCTGAGAAACCAGGGCAATTATCCTAAGTGGCTGCCAAAAGAGAGACATTTCTCTGAATTATTTTGTCTTAATTAAAAACTATGTGAATTTCCACTCTATTTCATATTTTTAAAAAAATATAATTCTCTAATCAACTTCTTTCTTTCCTTCCTTCCTCCCTTTCTTTTTCTTTCTTTTTTGTAAAAATGGCATCTCTGTGCCTCTGAATACTTTGGCACATATTCCCCTGAGATGCTCTGCTTATCTTCATCCAAGTCAATCATAAAAACCTTAAGTAGAATAGGGTAAAAAACAGAGAACTATGGCTCTCTATTAGAGGCTATTTCATGCTGAATAAAGCCATCAATAAATGCACTTATAGGATAGGTAAGGCACCAAATCTTGAAAAGGATCTTAATAAGATGGCATATTAACAGAATTAAATCTAACAGGGATAAATATAAAAATTTGCATTTAAACTGGCACAAGTATGGGTGTTCAAGTGATAAAAAAAAATCTGTGACTTGAGATGTTTAATTTAGATTTAGAATGATTCCAATCATTCTATGAACCAACAGAGTTATGTAATTGCTAAGTATGGTAGCATTAAATTACTTTAATATAAGTGGTAGACAGACCAAGAAAGGTAACAGTCCCTCTATGTTCTGCATTAATAAACCATTTTTACAAGAGCAAGTTTAATTTGGGTGCCAAATTTAATAGGGACCTTGATAAACTATGGAGCATCCATAGAAAGAAAACTAAGATCACCGAGCCTCTAGAAACTTTATCATGCAAGAAAGGGTTAAGAACCTAGAGCACATAGACTAGGAGGAGACCAGATGAGCTTAGTGCAGTACATGTTGTCCTGGAGCATGGTGCTGAGGAGCATCTACATAGGTTGTCAAAATGGAGGTCACTGGGTTCCGCAGGTAGAAACTTGGATTCAGCAGCCTGGGGCCTTGGAAGGTGAGGTGAAGACTCTGGATGTAGAAGCAGTATTCGAATTATAAAGAAGCAGAGTGGCTCCACATTAAAAAAACCAATAATCTTTCCTGGTAACAACTAGAGTTAGAGAACAGCATAGAAAGGCATACTGCAATAATATCATTTAGGACATTCATGGATATTCCAGGAGTCAGGGATGATACAGAAGGGACACTGAAGGACACTGTAGACTGAAAGTCCTCTGGTCAATCATTTGGACTATAGCAGAGAGAAAGAAAAATTAATAAAAGTATATTCATTGGTTTTAGTGGAAAGAGAATGCTAACATTTGTATTTATGAATAGCCACTTTTTTGTTTAATTTATAATAAAGTTGATTTTGTATACAAACATCTGACTCTTGATTTGTTTAAACAGTGCATATGTTGATGTTGTTTTCCTTTTATGCAGTTAATTTCAATTAAGTGGTTGGATGAAAGAGTTATTGTAATTTTTTTCTCTTTGGCGTAGGATATAACACTGATGATTTATTTCTTAATTATTCAGGGAAAAACCACCCAATGTTTATGGATTATTTTGGTACAATTTGTAAGCACAATTTAGTCCTTAGAGAAAAGCAGCAATTTTTGAGAATACCATGAACTACAAATTGCCTGCAAAAGAAATAAACATCAAATTCCAACAAATGTCCTGCCATTGGTGCAGACTGGGGAGTATGGACAGCCAGAGAAGGAAGTGTTAAAGGACTGCAAGAAAGAAGAGAGCCAAGAGTATATGAAAAGCAAAGACAAAATCACCAGAAAACAAAAGACAAATATCAAGTGCAAATATTTGGACCTTGCATCTGAGACTTGGTAGTTCCAGAATGAGCTATAGGGAAGAGACATGAAAGTGAGTGGGACCAGAGTTGGAAGCCTTGGAAAAGCATTGCTTCTAAGAGAAGGAGCTAGAGTACGGTGGTAATCACTAAAGACATGGTATTAAGAAAAAAGAAAGAAGCAAGAGGGGGAAATTAAAGCAAATGCACTGACATTGATCATTTAATACATTTAATTGAAGAGCAAAGACTAAAACAAGAGTGGGTACATGAGTGGAAGAACTATGTGAACAGTGTACAAATGGACAGAGTAGGAAGAATGCAACTAAAAAATGGAAGAAGGAAGACAGAAATAGGAGAGTAGAAGATTAATTGCCTGCTATACCAGTAATAAGTGGAAGTCAAGGATACTGTTTAAAAATTATAGACCAAATAGTAAAATGTTAAGTAGGAAAGAAAAGAATTAAAAGCACTATAAAAGGCCCTTTAAAACAACAAAAACAAAATGCATGCCTTTCTAAAACCCAAATGAAATTAAAAAACAAACAAAATAAACAAGCAAGACATGAAATAGAGAAAGATTAAAACTATTTGTTTTTAAAGACAGAAAAATATCCTCAGGGTTTCCAAGCAAAAAGGTCAAATTACTTAAAAGGTTAAGAAACTTAGATAGTCATCAGACTTCTAAAAAACAACATACTAAACAATGTACAGGGCGCCTGGGTGGCTCAGTTGGTTAAGCAACTGCCTTCGGCTCAGGTCATGATCCTGGAGTCCCCGGATCGAGTCCCGCATCAGGCTCCCTGCTCGGCAGGGAGTCTGCTTCTCCCTCTGACCCTCTTCCCTCTCGTGCTCTCTGTCTCTCATTCTCTCTCTCTCAAATAAATAAATAAAATCTTTAAAAAAATATATAAACAATGTACAGCAGAGAGGCCTTTTGAGGAAACTCAGGGCAAAGAAAATGTAAGCCAGGAATCTTCTTTACAGTTAAGCTACCCTTTGAGGCTAAAGAGGATAAAAAGCTATTTTCCCCTTTTCCTAAGAGGTTTAGTGGTTTAAAGCATACTTTGCACATGATTTTGTCAGGGAGGAATTTGGAAAGAGCTTAGCTGGGTTGTTAATTTCTGATGCTATCATGTCAGCTGGGATGGCTGAGGCTGAAGAATACACCTGCAAGATAGCTTCTCTACTCACATGTCTGTGCACTGGTGGGGACAGTGGAAGGCTGGGTTTAGATGGGTCCCTCCCCTTCTCTGCATAGTTTCAGGGCCTCTGCACAGTCTCTGTAGCTGAGTTGTCAGACTCTTATGTGGTGGTTCAGGGATTCAAGAAACCAAAGCAGAAATGGACAGTCCTCTTAAAAAATACACCCAGAACAACATATTCTGTTGATCTAAGTAGTTACAGCCCAATCCATAATCAACGGGGGAGGCAAACAGACCCCATCTGTCAACAGAAGTGTGTAAAAAAATGTCCATCATCTTCAATCCAGCAAGTAGAACCTCCCACCTAGACATTAAAAAGCAAAACAATAAACAACCCTTGGTGAAAGCTAAAATATGAGAAGTTTCAGAATTTCTGAAAAATAGGGATAATTTAAAATTCTATATATAAAAATCAAGATACTTTAAAAAAACAATCAGCAGAATATTCATAGTGGCAAATATATGTCAATAAAAATAAAAGTGAATAAAAATAAGTAAACTAAATTTCCAAAAAAATTAGAAAAAGCAAAAAAGTAAGCAAAAAGAAGCAAATACTGAAGGCAGAAATAGACATTAATGAGGCAGAAAATTAAAAAATAGGAAATCAAATAAATCAAATTCTGGTTTTTTTTAAAAAAAAATAGAGATGGGGTGCCTGGGTGGCTCAGTTGGTTAAGCTACTGCCTTCGGCTCAGGTCATGAGCCTGGAGTCCCGGGATCGAGTCCTACATTGGGCTCCAGCTCAGCGGGGAGTCTGCTTCTCCCTCTGACCCTCCCCCCTCTCATGTGCTCTCTCTCATTCTCGCTCTCTCAAATAAATGAATAAAATCTTAAAAAAAAAATAGAGATGAACCACTAAGAAATTTAATTTTAAAAGGGGATAAAGGGCAAATATACAACATAAAATGACGAGAGAAATAACTACTGATACACAGAAAATTTTAAAAATCAGAAGACTATTTTGCATACCAATATGTAAATAAATTAGAAAACCTAGATGAAATGCATCATTTCATAGGAAAATACGATTTACCAAAATGGACCCAAGTATTGATAGAAAGCATAAGCAGAGCAGTTATAAAAGAGTTAAAAGAAGCTATCAAGGAACTGTCCCACAAAAGTAACTGGGCCCAGATGATATCATAAGGAAATTCTTCAGAAGAGACCAAAAGAGATAATCTTAGTGTTACTTAAACCACTTCAGAGAAAATGAAGGAAAATTTTCAAATTCTTTTTACAAAGCAATTATAACACTAATATCGAAATATGATAAAGATAATTTAAAAGGAATAGTTCACATATCATTTATGAATATTGACATAAAAAAACAAAATAAAATTTTAGTGAAGAGACTTCAACACCACATTAAGAAAACATCATGACAAAGTAGGGTTTATAAAGAAATGCAAGGATAGTTCAATATTAGGAAGTCTATTAATATAAACTACTATATTAATACATTCATAGTTCTGAAAAGCCTTTGAAAAAAGTCAACACTTATTCCTAATAAAAACTCTCAAGAAAATAAAAATAGGTGAATAATTCCTTTATGCATGATATTCATATATCCATAGACCACTGATAGGAAATGTCACATATCATTGATATGATTAGGGTTGACATATACACACACATATATTAATGTATACACACACACATGAAGTGTATGTGTCCATATGTACACACACACACACACACACACACACACACACACACACACACACACAAAGGCAACGTTTTACCCAACATGAAAACAGGCATACCCAGTGGGGCTCCTGGGCGGCTCAGTTAGTTAACTATCTGCCTGATCCTGGGATTGAGCCCTGCATGAGCCTGCTTCTCTCTCTCCCTCCGCCTGGGGCTCCCTGTGCTTGTGCATGCACTGTCAACTAAATAAATAAAATCTTAAAAAAAAAAAAAGGCATACCGGGGGCACCTGGGTGGCTCAGTTGGTTAAGAAACTGCCTACGGCTCAGGTCATGATCCTGGAGTCCTGGGATCCAGTCCCGCATCAGGCTCTCTGCTCAGCAGGGAGTCTGCTTCTCCCTCTGACCCTCTTCCCTCTCATGCTCTCTCTCTACCATTCTCTCTCTCTCAATAAATAAATAAAAATCTAAAAAAAAAAAAGGCATACCCATCAAGAACAGGAAGACAGCAAGAATGCCTACTATCTCCACTATTATTTAACATACATAGTACTAGAGGTATTAGCCAACTCAATTAGACAAGAGGAAACAATTAGAGGTATAACAATTGGAAAACAAAAAAAGTGAAATTATCTCTATTTGCAAATGATGTGATAGTAATGCTGGAAAACCTAAAGAATTAGTGATAAAAACAACTCAAAAAAACAAAAGAAATGAGCAAGGTGGCAGTCTGTAAAACCAACACATCAGATTTAATAACTTTTCTATGTCCAAATAATAACCAATAGAAGATAGTATGGAAAAGAAAACCCTGTTTACAATAGCAAAACAGACAAATAACCAAAACAGGAAAAAATGAAATGTGAAATATTTAAAATTCACTTAAAGAAAATATTGTACCTGAAAGATATAAAAACAAATTTGAACAAAGTGGAAGGCATTCCTTATTCCTAATTAGGATGTTTCAGCGCCATCAGGATATGTTATCTCCAAGTTAATTTATAAATTTAATATCCCAATAAAAATACCAACAAACCCTTTATTTTTCTGGAGCTAGACACTAACTACTTAGACAAAAAGGGAAATAATAAAACATACACACATATCTGCTTATTCTTTCAAAAAAACACAGGTAATAAGAAAGCAATGAAATAGATTGCCTACTAAGGATGTGTATGGAGAAGCAGGGGGTGAGGAGGGGTGATTTAGGGTGGGAGGAATAGGGGAGAGAGCACACTTCTCTGAGTATACCTTTCTGAAAAATATTTTCTTTTGAAAGCGTATTAAGGTTCTACATATTCAAAAATTAAAATTGAAACCTCAAGTATGAGAAAAGAAAAATGTAAACTAAATGCAAACAAAAACAAATGAACTCCAACTGTATTTCCAATTCATAACCTGTCCACATTGAAGGGGGGGAAATTTAAACAATTTTTTTCATTTTCATTTTAAATTAAAATTTTACTTTTGAGGTAATTGTAGATTCACATGCAGCTATAGTGGGGGGAGGCTAGGATGCCCCATTACAGCCTGGCAGGGATGAAAGGCTAGGCTCCTCACTTGGCCTTTGCTGGTGGTGAAGATGGGGTGAAGATGGGGCCCCAGCTTTTTCTGTGGTATTTGACTGGAGTACAGTGGTTATTATCCAAAAGTTTCCTGTCTTGCTAGGCTGTCCTTTCCTAATCCTTTGGCTAGAGAAAGCAGCCTTTTGCTGTTTTTGTCTATGCTTGTTGGCATTTCGGGATTGACACCGTCTTCAGCTCCAAGTGTGGCATACAGAAGGCAAAAAGAAAAGCCAGGGAACTCATCATCATGTTGTCCCTTGGGTCTTGAGGTACCTGGCTAGTCTGCCTTCTCTCCACCTTTCAGAGTCTTCTGTTTAAGTATAAAGTCCATTTTTTTTTTAGTTGCACTGAACAGAAGAAATAAAAAACAGTATGTCTATTCCATCTTACTGGAAGTGGGAGTTTTTCCCAAGTAACTTTTGAATATAGTCCTTTTATAATTTTGGTCTAAGGGGGGAAAAGACCCACAAATAAATCTTGAACTCTTTCTTTTAGAATATTATAAGTGTAACAATTTTAAAACTATTTCCTATGTATTGTAGGAATAAGAGAACAGTGAATGGGTTGATATTCTTGGAAGCCCAGATTCTTACTGCACAGGGAGATACAAATATGGGGAAAAGAAAGAGAAGGAAAAACCTGGTGGGGTGGATTGAAATTTGGAATTGAAGGTAAGAACTTATTATTTCATATCTCCATCCATCCATCCATCCATCCATCCATCCATCCATCCATCCATCCATCTGCATATGTTTGCCTCTTTTAGCTCTCTACCTTTTGAACCAGCTATAAGCAGTTATACTCCAATAGTAATCAGCACACCTAGTACCAAATCTTGCCTTCTAAATACCATTCCCTGCTGAAAAGAACATTCCTTGGAGAAATAGCTAATTTCCAGACAGTGGTAAGGAAGGTAAGAGTTGAACCAGAAGCATCTTATTGTGTCAGAATATAAAGAAGTTCTTAAAAAATGGGTAACATCAAAAGCCCCCTTGAAACCACTTTGCAGGTTTTTCTCCTGGCTAAATCTGGGACAATTTGAGCATAAAAATAAGTGAAGATGGTAATGAATTATAATCCACTAAGTAAAATAGAAATCTATGAGTCAATCCATGGATAGTATATAGTGGACAGGTAGGTAGGTAGGGAAGTATGTAGGTAGGTAGGCAGGTAGGTAGGTAGGTAGGTAAGGAAGTATGTAGGTAGGTAGGTAGATAGATGGATGAGAAGTCCCAGCTCTTCCATATAGCAGAAAGCTGACTGATAAATTAGAGTTGGAAAATCACCATTTTGTAATTATCAAACAGAAGATTGGTTTGAGCAAGAATCACCAATGAATGATAAATCTAGGGGAAGAAGTTTGAGAAGGATCAGGATATTTGCATGGTTTTCCAAATGTCTCCCCACAGACTGCTCATTATTGCAAAGGGAAAAATAATAACCATACAGTGGACAAGAACAAACCATTGGGAAAAGAAAATTAATATCACTGGTAAGGGGGCAACAGACATAACCTGCTTTGATATATTGTTTCCTGAGAAGGGCACAGTATCACTTACATAGTATTCTGGCTGCGAATAAAATAAACAGAATCTTTTTAAAAAAGATTTTATTTATTTATTTGAAAAAGAGAGAGAGAGAGAGAGAGAGAGAGAAGCAGGTTCCCTGCTGAGCAGGGAGCCCGATGCGGGGCTCGATCCCAGGACCCTGGGATCAGGACCTGAGCTGAAGGCAGAGGCTTAACTGGCTGAGCCACCCAGGCGCCCCTAATAAACAGAATCTTATGAGAAAACAGTGGACTAGCCCAAATTGAGGAACTCTTGAAAATAACTGACCTGTATTCTTTAAAAGTATTTATGTCATTAAAGATAAAGAAAGACTGACAAATTGCTCCAGATTAATGGAGACTAAAGACTAAATAAGAACTAAATGCAGTATGTTATGCTGGACTGGATCCTGGACTCTTGGAAGAGAGAAAAATTGTAAAGGACATACCTGGTGAAATTGGGATAGGGATGCTTGATTAGGTAAAAGTGTTATATCAATGTTAAATATTTTGAATTTAATAGCTGTACTGAAGTTATGTAAGGGAATAAAAATCAAAACTCATGTTCTTAAGAGATGCACATGTAATGCTGAGGAGTTAAGGGGTTTGATGTATCATGATGTATGTAACCCGTACTTCAATATATATTTCCAAAGAGCAAGAGGTTGATAGTGCAAATGTGCCAAAATGTTAACAACTGGTTAATCTGGATAAAGGATATTTTGGAGTTCACTTGTAACTTTTTTATGAGTTTGAAACTGTTTTAAAGTCAGAAAAATAAAAAACAATGCAGGATAGTAGATCAAAGGTCAGAATGAAGGTAGGAAATGAAAACCCTGCTAAAGCCCCGTCTCTGAATTATAGATAGAAATCTGGAATGAAACTGTTTTTGTTCAGGTTGGCAGAGGTTATGATTATCATTTTTCACATATTCAACATACACTGGAAGAACAGAACTTCAATGAATGTAAGTGGTTAAATCAGGTTCTTTAGCTTGTTGGGGAAGACGAATGTTTAAGAAGTAGTGAAAAATTGAAAATTCGTTTTGATATTAATGCAATTAAGGTGCATCCTTAGATAGAATTCAGTGGTGCAAATGTATTATTAGAATACAACCACTTTAGGCAGGCATTTTTGGTATTTGTTTAAACATGATCTGTGCCATATGTCCCAACACACTATATCTATAGCCAATGCCCAAACACAGCAGCTGATTCCCTTTCTTCTGGACAAATGGAGTAGTTTCCTTAGCCCAGGAAAATGCTTACAAACTCAACGTTCATTGAATTCTCTTTCCTCAGGACACCTTCCCCCACCTCCTCACACACTCTTGCCAATCCTGATATCCTTTTACCCTTAGCAGAATCTTATTTTACTTTAGCAATTTGCACATTTGTAAAATTGGACACCTGGGGTTTTAGTTTTCAAAGCATTACTCAACGGGTGTGTCCCAGCTTCTTGGCTTCTTTGACTATGTGTGCACATCTAGAGTATGCCTGCTTATGCACATGCCTGGCAGTTTGCTCCTTGATAAACTGGCCCTCTAGTACTCTCTTAGGATTAAATTGAGTTCTTGATGTATGGCTACAAATGTATTGACTGTAGTCATGTTTCAGAGGCCAAACTCTCAGAAGGAAGCGACCATGTCTGTCGATTTGCTAGGTGTCATATAGGACTGTTTAATAGGCATTTCATGATGACCAAGAATTCTTTTGGATAGTTTTATGGCTCTGATATCCACTTATACTTAACAAGTATGACCTAAATTATTAACTTTTTGCTTGATGGCAGAAAACAAATTCTAACAAAGGATAGTAAAAGATTAAAACAGAGATGCACATGTCAAATCGAGGAGTAAAGGGGCATGATATATTATGATGTATGCAAACCATTCAATATTTATTTGGAAAGAGCAAGAGATTGATGATGCAAATGTGGCAGAATGTTAACAACTGGTCAATCTGGATAAAGGATATTTTGGAGTTATTTCCCCACCAAGAGAATCAAGTCCTCCTTGCAGTCTGATAAGTGGCCAAACATTTATTACTTCAATTTGAATTAATTTTTTCTTGCTGAGATTGAACACCTATCTGCTCATATATTTTGGTTGTTTATTCTTTTGTGAATAGCTTATTTTTTGACATTTTTTTCTATTGGGTTGATCTTTACCTTTTTAATTTTTAAGAATATCTAAATATTAAGGATATTAACTGTACATCTGCTATACATATTGCAAATATTCTTCCCTTGCTTTTCATATACTGTTTAGCTTTATTTATACTATAAATAAACTAATCTTAATTAAGTTAAGATTAGAGCCCAGAGAAACCACTAGGACCTTGGTATTGAGTTGGATATTATCTTTACCTCCTTCTGGGTGCATTGCGCAGAGAATGGATTTAAGAGATTTGAAGAAGTTATGTGTCTAAAAAGCTTTCAGAATAATTTCCCATGAGAAACCAAATTTACCTTAGCATTTACCTTAGAAGTATATGAATTTATCTTAAAATAATAACTACAGAAGCTTACCTTAGAAGTATAACTTTCTACTATGATTTCTTCACAGATTCAAAATCAGGGACTTCTGTAAGAGCTTCGTAAAGCAAAACTTCGACATAGATGTGTTCATATTTCATTTTCTTTTTTATATAAAGTAACATAACCTACAAATTGTGGATTTTAGAGGAATTTTTGTTTTCTGTGTAAAAAAAAAACTTTTTTTTACAATGAATGCATATTCTTATCATCAGAAAACATGTTTTTTAAAATTAAAATTTACATTTGTATAATATGATCACAACTCTAAAAAATATGCAGAAATACATTTGTTATTAGTTGTTCCCTCCAGACAGTTGGGACTATGAGCAATTTTTTCCCTCTTGCTGTGTTTTTATATTTTCCAAGTTTTTTGGCATAATCATTTATTACTTCTATAAAGGAAAAATATGTATTTAAACTAATTAAAAATTTATAATGGGCTCATTTAAATCATCCAAGTACTCTCAATAACTTTTATTTTGTAAAACCAATTCAAACATTTAAGTAGTATTCTGTTAAAAAAGATTTTTTTGATTTAAATTCTTCACAATTTAAATAATTATTTCATTCTCAAGGGGAGAAATTGTTTTTCTTTTTTTTAATAGAGATTTTATTTATTTATTTATTTGAGAGAGAGAGAGAAAGCATAAACAGTGGAGAGAGGCAGAGGGAGAGGGAGAAGCAGACTCCTCACCCAGCAGGGAACCTGCCCTGTGGGGCTGGATCCCAGGACCCTGGAGATCATGACCTGAGCAGAAGGCGGACACTTAACCAACTGAGCCACCCAGGTGCCCTGGAATTTTGTTTTTCTTTCTTGATATTTTCATGTAAGGAGGTATTACCATGAGCCCTTGGGTATTTTTTCTTTTTCTCTCCTTCTTCAAGCCTCTTTTGCAAAGGGGGCTGCTAATGTGAAAGTCAAGTGTCAACTGGGTCCTAGTTGCAGGCAGCAGCCTCACACACCTGAGCCTGCTCCCACCTCCTGCACAGCCTGCCTCATGGATGGGTCAGGACCAGATGTTTTCCATGGTGTCTGGTCTTGTGTGATGTGCCCATCCAGGGTAGGAAGACAGGCCCACTTATCTGCCCTGTGCTCGCCAGGGTGGCTGTCAAGGCAGTTTGCGGTCCTCCATTCTCTTAGTCTCTTTGTCCATCTAGCTCTTCATCCCAGTGGCTCCCAAGGAAGAAGAGAGGACGCATGAAGCCTCATTTTGGTCTAAGCCCAAACCATATTTGCTAATCCGTCTTCACCAAGGTGCCCTGTAGGCTGAGACTTACTGTGCCTCCAATAATAGGCCTGTCACTGTTATCTTCATGTATGTAGCAATGGTTTGTGTTTATGGGCTATTGGAGCAAAATCTAGAAGGGGAGTAGAATGGGAGTAGAGGAAGAGTAAATTGTTGGTACCCCCAGCTTTTCAAACATTCTCCTAGAAGCATTCATGGGTGACATCCAGCAAATATTTATGGGGTGTCCACCATGGGTAAAACACTTTGGAGTGGACAAAGCCCTCTAAGAGTTCACAATCTAAGTATGCATAAGTGCCTGCGGAGTTGAGCATGCTTGACTCTATGTGTATGTTCAAACCTGCACTCAACTAATTATAATGCAATGTGGTAAGTGGTAGAAGAAATGTTAGCAAAGAGCAAATATTAGCACAGAGAAGGGGGCATTTGACTCCTCCACTTCTTAGTTTATGCCAGATTTCCATTTTCTGTAGGAGACTTGACAAGCGTGCTTGACTGCCTATTGTAGACGTACCTGACAACACATCAAGAGATTTGGGTCTCAATCTGTTCTGTCACTAACTGGGATACCTTATATCTATGGGCCTCATTCTTCCCTATTTTGGTGACAAAGGATGTTGGAGTTGGCTTTCCAGGATTCCTTATAAAATACTATGATTTATTCCTTTCAGGAGATGAACAACGAACTGTACTTGGCAATTCACTGCCAATCACAGCACATACTATCTTTGAGTCAAAAGACACTTTAGCAGCCATCTGGTACAGCCCTCTTAATTCAGAGAAGGAAACCAGCACCCAGAAGGATGATTATTTTGTACAAAGTCAGAGCCATTCTTGGTCCCCAGGTTTCGTCATGTTAGTGCAGCTGAATTACTTAGACTTCGAACAGAACTCGGTTAAGAGTTGCTGGACTAGGGGGCACCTAGGTGCCGCAGTCAGTTGAGCATCCGACTCATGGTTTCAGCTCAGGGTGGTGAGATCGAGCCCTGAATTGGGCCCTGCACTTGGTGAGGAGTTTGTTGAGACTCTTTCCCTCTGTCCCTGTGTGCTTTCTGTCTCTAAAATAAGTAAATCTTAAAACAAAACAAAACAAAAAAAAAAGAGTTGCTGGATTGAATGCCCAACAGAATTTGAATCAACACAATCAGTATAAAACAAATGCATGCAATCCAAGGGATTTCAGGTGAGATACATTCCCTTGAGCGATCAACTGGACATTCTTGGCAGGAGGTAGTAAATGTGATTGGGGAAATATCTGTGAATACCATTCTTTCTGTGCTCCAGAAATGTCACCCTTCTCAGGAATGTGATTAACTGGGTGTTTAGAAACATAAAAAAAAAAAAAAAAGCATGTGAAATAGACTGCTAAGATACTGAAAATTTTCCTCTATTCACTTTAAAACAAATAGCATGTTTACAGCAGATTAAGTAAAAGGCATACTATTGGGTTTTGGTGAACTTGGTGTTCTCTCTTGATTTGTTTCTTGATTTTATCAGTAACTTCCGGGTGAATGTTAAGTACAGAGTCAGTAAGTGTGAACTGCTCCAAGCAGTGTGTCATGCTGGAAAAAGGAACAGAGCCATTAAATAAAGTTCTGGTTTAAAATAGATTAAGTCTAGCAAAGATCAATTTATTTAAATATTAAGTGAGTCCAAGCACCAAATTCACTCCTGTGCCCTCTGACTTTGCTCTCAGTTGGCCTCCTCGTCCCCATCCAAGAACAGCATGGACAGCTGTGGTAGAAAACAGGGTGTGTCTCTGGCTATGGGGCTCAAATGCCACACACTAGATTCTCTCTCATCGTGGCATTTGAGGTTGAGATCCACACACTGGCTTTGTTCCCCAGGCAGCTGGGAGGTTGTATGGGGTCACAGGGCTTCTCACATGGGTGCTCGGCTTCACCTTCCCAGTGGCTTCATTTCCTCCTAGGGTAGAAGTGATGTATCTCCATTCGCCTTTAGGATTCCTCAGAATTTTCCAAATGATGAGGTGGGGTTTTACCTAGAGTTGATGCCATATTTGGGGGATGACTTCTGTGGGGGACAGGCGCTTTACATAACTATCACTTTCACAGAGGATTTTTCTGTTATTGGGTTTTGGGAAACTATTTGTCTGTGGGTAGATTTTTGAGTCTCCATATTTGCATGTGTGTGTGTATTCATACACACACAAATGCACGCATGCATGCTGCAAGATGTTTTCCTCTGCTTTTTTACTTTTCACCTGCTAGTCATTCATTTCTTCACTCGACAAAGAGACACGGAGTGTCTGCTCTATGCCAGGCACTGTCTCTATTGACAAGATGTGTGTTTGGTCATGTGACTTAGCAATCTGGTAGGAGTACTTTGGGGTAGTTCCATCTGAGATAATTAACTTTAAATAAAAATAAGCCAGTCATCCATATGAAAAGATGCTCAACTTCATTCACCATCAGAAAAATACACATCAAGGGGCGCCTGGGTGGCTCAGTTGGTTGGGCGGCTGCCTTCAGCTCGGGTCGTGATCCTGGGGTCCTGGATCGAGCCCCACGTCAGGCTCCCTGCTCGGCGGAGAGCCTGCTTCTCCCTCCCCCTCTGCCTGCCTCTCTGCCTACTTGTGCTCTCTCTCTATCTCTCTGTCAAATGGATAAGATAAAATCTTTAAAAAAAAGAAAAATACACATCAAAACTACAATGAGAGACCATCTCAAACCTGTCAGGATGGCTAAAATCAACAACACAAGAAACAACAGGTGTTGGTGAGGATGTGGAGAAAGGGGAACCTTCTTGCACTGCTGGTGGGAATGCAGACTGGTGCAGTCACTATGGAAAATAGTATGGAGTTTCCTTAAAAAGTTAAAACTAGAACTACCCTATGATCCAGCAATTGCACTACTAGGTATTTACCCAAAGAATATAAAAATACTAATTCAGAGGTACAGATCTGTGATTCAACAATCTTGCACAATTCACAGCACTCACCATAGCACATACCCTCTGAAACAGATAATGCAATATATGTTAAGAAAAAAAAAAAAAGAAGATAGCAGGAGGGGAAGAATGAAGGGGGGGGGAATCGGAGGGGGAGACAAACCATGAGAGACGATGGACTCTGAAAAACAAACTGAGGGTTCTAGAGGGGAGGGGGTGGGGGGATGGGTTAGCCTGGTGATGGGTATTAAAGAGGGCACGTTCTGTGTGGAGCACTGGGTGTTATGCACAAACAATGAATCATGGAACACTACATCAAGAACTAATGATGTAATGTATGGTGATTAACATAACAATAAAAATTAAAAAAACTAATGACGTAATGTATAGTGATTAACATAACAGTAAAAAAATTAAAAAAAAACTAATTCAAAGGGATACATGCACCCCAGTGTATACAGCAGCATTATCTACTGCAGCCAAATTGTCCATCAACTGATGAATAAAGATGTGGTATATATGTATGTATATATATAACATATATATTACTCAGCCATAAAATACCATATGTGGTAGATATGTGTATATATGTATATGTGTGTAGATATATTATATATACAACAAAATATTACTCAGCCATAAAAAAGAATGAAATCTTGCCATTTGCAATTATGTGGATAGAGCTAGAGCGTATAATGCTAAGTCAAATAAGTCAGAGGAAGACAAGTACCATATGATTTCACTCATGTGGAATTTTTTTTTAGATTGTATTTATTTTGAGAGAGCAAGAGTGAGAGAAAGCAAGAGGGAGCGCGGGGAGCGGGGGGAAGAGCAAAGGGAGAGGAAGAGAATGTGTAGCAGATTCCACACTGGTCACAGAGCCCAAAGTGGGGCTCAATCTCAGGACTCTGAGATCATGAACTTAGTCGAAACCAAGAGTCGGACGCTTAACTAAATGAGCCACCAAGGCACCCCTCACTTATGTGGAATTTAAGAAACAAAACAAATGAGCATAGGGAAAAGAGAGAAAGGCAAATCAAGAAACAGACTCTTAACTACAGAGAACAAACTGATGGTTACCAGTGGGGAGGTGGGTGCGGGATGGGTTGAACAGGTGATGGGGATTAAGGAGGGCATTTATGACGAGCACTGGGTGTTGTAAGTGTTGAATCACTAAATTGTACATCTGAAACTAATATTACACTGTATGTTGACTAAGTGGAATTTAAATAAAAACTTAAAAAAAAAAAAGGCCAAGGGGGCGCCTGGGTTGCTCAGATGGTTGGGCATCTGCCTTCAGCTCAGGTCATGATCTCCAGGTCCTGGGATCGAGCCCCACATCGGGCTCCCTGCTTTTCCCCCTCCCTCTGCCTGCAGCTCCCCCTGCTTGTGTTCCGTCTCTCTCTCTCTCTCTCAAATGAATAAATAAAATCTTAAAAAAAAAAAGCATAAGCCAGGCACCAAGGAATAATAATTTTAGAGTCATAAAGGAAATGGGAAATTTATAATATCCAGGTACTAGTCCCAGCATCAGCTTTCTTAGTTATGTGATGAGTTAATTAATATAGTTGATCTTTTCCTCAGAGTGAAGGAGTGTTTTGGTTTCAGAAGTAGAACATGATTCCTGTGGGGCTGCAAGACTGATTCAAACTACACCAATCCTTTCAGATAAATGCCAAGCCTATTATATTTTTCAAATCCAGAAGACCTTGTAATTTCATATATAAATTATCATTGATACATTAAAAATGATTTCTAACTTTTAATTTGATTCTATGCTTTTAGTATACCTCTCTGTACATGTGGGAGATTAAAAAAATTATGGTTTTCCCCATAAATGTAAAAGTCTTCAATTTACAGCCACAATTTCTGCCTTTGTCTTTTAACCCCTGGGCCAATATAATCCAGATTTGACTACCTTTTAGGGGCTATATTTTCTACTCTAGGCACTGATTTTTTCTCAAAGAATGGTGAATCATGAAATCAATTGTTCTTGTTGAAGACTCAGATGAGGATAAAGATTATTATGTATCTACTATTTGCTACACATGAAACATTCCACATGGAAATTTGTCTTAAAGCTCCATAACTGTATTACATTACTAGTTTAACACTTATTTGAATAGAGAGAGAAATGTTTAACACTATTAAGAAGACAAGCTTGATAGGAAGTGATGGAAAAGTCTCATCTTGAAGAGACACAGTGGTGGGCCAACTCCAAATATTCTCGAAAGGAATTTTAAAAGGAAATCCCTTAGTAAATCTGTATGTATACATAAAAAATGGACTGAAAAGAAACTAGTTAAGAAGGTAGAGCTATGAAATTATCATATAAGACAGTACTAAGTGCATGTTTCTACCCACACATGCCTAATTTCAAGAATTATGTCAAGTAAAAAACCTACTTAGTAATTGTCAGGGAAAAACTGTCCTGTCGAGGCTTATTATGTTTCTCCTCCTATGCTGGAAACATGTAATATGTTGGATAAAAATTAATTTGCTATCAATGGGCAAGATAGAGATTTGAAATGTTAAACCAAGCATCCTTTGGAGAATGATTTTATCTTATGTCCCATTTTCTAAATAGGATATATTGTTTTGGACTCCTGAATGTTCTTGACATGAACTACTGAGGCTGATGCAGAATCCTTACCTGTGAGGTCTTGAATTCCACATGGAATTTTGAGTAAAGTATGGCTCTGTCGGAGGCAAGGAAGCTTTCTAAGGGAATTACATTCTAAATGTAATTTTCCTTTTAATAAACAAGGCAGTCCGAAGGACAGCACTATTAGAGGCAGCACACCTGAGGGCAGGGTTTTAGGTTATAAGAGAACTGAACGTAATGCTCTTCATCTGAAGGCCAGCGGGTATCCTACTAAATCTCCTTTGAAACAACTTCAGGCCTTATAGACTGGGACCGGCTGGGATTGCAGAAGGATCGACATCCCTTTGGCTACCGATTTAGTACATCAACCTTGGAAGAGGAAAAGAAAAAACAAAAAGAAATGGCTAGTTCAAAGCCCAAACTCCTATTTTATGGATATAAGCTGTTCAGGTTGCTACAAGATTACCACCGTTTTCAGCCATGCTGAGACGGTGGTTCTTTGTGTAGCCTGTTCAACAGCGTTGTCCAGCCAATAGGAGGAAAGGCCAGACTCACAGGAGGGTATTCATTTAGAAGAAGGCGGCACTAATGATCCACACTACTTCTTGAATTTGTGTTCTATCGCAGAAAGCCTTATCAGTTCAGTAATTCAGTTACTCTACCAAGATAATGTAATTTAATTTTGTAAGGTATACAACAGTGATCTCCTATTTTGGTGTCAGGTTTTCAATAAAGTTTTGGTTATGGGCAATAAATAAATATAATAAAATTACAACTTTAAAAACCAAATCTTAACTTAAAAATGAGGGAAAACCCATAATCTTACTGCCTAGTCAAATAAATTATTATCAGTTTCTCTGTGTCTCTTATCTGTTCTACAAAAATAATAAATACTAAAATTGTAGGCCAGATAAGAGTTTGTATATTTTTCTATGAATATTGTGGTAAACATGTCCGTTTTAATGAGTATGTCATATTCTCATAATAATTTCTTAACTATTTGTTATTGTAAATGAAAACTCTAACTTTTGCTACCATGAATAACATTACAATACCTTTCTGTATGATTATAACTTCTTTTTTTAGTAGAGAGAATATTCCTTTAGTGAGAAATTGCCAAGAGTGAGATTACATGGTCAACGCCTATGAATATTTTTATGGCTCTGAAATGTGTTGCCAAATTGCTTGCTAAAAGGGTTGTACCAAATGCAAGTTGACTTTTAAAGGTCAGACTTATTTTGATACAAGATCAACATATGTGCTATATTAAACTAACCATTTATCAACTGGTGAGAAACAAAACATATCATTTCCTAATATGTAGAATAAGAATACAATCCAGGAATCATGCCAAAGTCTACCATATTGTGAAGGGGCCAGGCAATCACAAACCTGAGTTCTGTTCATTTTGGTCACAATTCTAAAGTGGATCCCTTCTGGAAGTTACATTTTGGACAAGCTGTGGCCTGATGCCCAGAGAAGATAATCTCAATGCTTCTTTTTGCCTCAGCACACAGCAGGAGGACCGAGGTCGTAGTTTTACTTGTATATATGCATAGTGAGCTCAATTTTATTTTGTAATCTCCTTCATTTGAGAGGATTAAGAATGAAGATTACAGCTAATTCCCAAACTCCCTGGAAACAAGGTACTTTTCCTTTTAAGAAATCAGGCAGTCAGATTCTGATGCATAGTTTAAAAATACACAGGCACAAGCAGTTCTATCTGTACAATGTCATAGTTGTATAATTTTGTTATTCTTGGTTTAGCTGATGCATTTAATGAAAGGGCTGAAATGAATACATGAATGCATCCAGGGAAACTGGAGCCACAAGTGACCTATGAGAGAACGAATCCTTTCCAAGGCATAGATTTAACTCAGGTGAATGATCACAGGATCCGAGATTCGGTGTTTTAACAACTGCCCCAGGATGTCTTGGTCTCACAGCAAAAGTGGCTCAATCCCTTCCTCTCTTCTTTCTCTAATATACATAAAGTCTTTGTGTAGAGTTTGGAATAGCACCATTTATCTGTTATTCCACAAACACTCGCATTCATTCTTCGGGTTGTTTTCTTACATTCTCATTTGACTTCCCTGTCTTGCGTACTGAATTAAACTTCCTTGATAATCAGGATATCTGTTTATTTAATGTAATGGCTGCCTCTTTTTTCTTACTGTCTCCAGGCACATCTTTATGGATCACTGAAAAAGACAACTTCGTTTCTCAAACAACACAACCAGCAGCCAGAGGGACCTTATCAGGTGGAATTTTCTATGCAGGGGAGACATCAAGAAGTTGGCAAAAGGGAACAGAAGGATGGATATGGTAACCCATATTTTCCTGTTGGTGCCCTGGCACAGGGGATGGGGGAAATGAGCGCCCACCTTAACATTTTTAGCAAAATAAAAAAGAAGCTCTAGAGACTAGAGGTTTAGGCAAAAGTTCTAGAGTCAGACAGACTTGGGGTGTATGTCTCTCAATCACTTCATAGCATCTCCATTACTCAATAGCTCTGAGACTTTGGGCAAGATCCTGAACTTCTCCAACCTCAGATTTACCTTCCATAAAATGGAGTTAATGTCTACTTTTCATAGGGCCAGGTAGAGGTTTTCTTTTCCAGTCTTTTTCCTGATGGTGGCTCCTGACTGATGGCAAGCAAAGGTAGCTGATATCTGAGAAAAAAAACATGACTTTGTGTCTTATTTTTAATTTTACTTCTGGTATTGTGGGTAAAACATTAGGCTTTGGACTCACTGAGAAAACTCCTTATATAATGAATTATTTAGCGAGGTTGTGGGATACAAAGTCCCTGTATAAAACTCAATTTTATTTCTATAAAAGAGCCACAAATAAGTAAAAAAATGAAAAACTATTCATTTACAGAAACATTCAAAAACATAAAATACAAATAAATTTAACAAAAGATATGTAAAGTTCTACACTGAAAAGTGAAAAACACTGATGAAACTAAAGAAAACTTAAAATAAATGGAGAAATATATAATGTTCATAGATTGGAAGACTTAGTATTATTAAGATGTCAGTTCTTCCCAACTTGAACTATATATTCAGTGAATATATGTGTGGAGAAAAATAAACTTCTACTCCAACCTCACATAATATACAAAAATTAACAAAGATGAATCACAAACCCCAACATAAATGCTAGAACTCTAAAAGTGCCTAGGAAAAAAAAAACAGGAGAATATATTGAGCCTGGAATAGGTGACAACTTATTAGAGAGAACACATACAAAAAAATGTAAGCATAAAGAAAAAATTAATAACTTGGACTTCATCAGAATTAAAATCTTTTGCTCATCAACGAAAACTATTAAGAAAATGAATGGACAAGCCACGGACTGGGAGAAAATATTTGTAATACACACAGATATGAATTTATATCCAAAATATATACAAAGAACTATAAATCAATAAAACAAAAAAATGAAAAAACCCAATAAAGAAATGGGCAAAAGACATGAATACGCATCTCACAAAAGAGGCATGATGAATTAACATATGAAAAAAATGGTTAACACGATTATTCATCAGGGAAAGGCATATTAAAATTGCAATGTAATATTAAGTCATGCTTATTAAAATATTTAAAATTTAAAAGATGGATAATACCAGATATAGGTGAGGACGTGAGACAACCAGAACTGACATGCATTACTGGTGAGAGTATAAAATGGAGCAGCCCCTTCGGAAAAATGTTTGGCAGCTTCTTATGAAGTTAAACATATACTTAACCTATGAACCAGCAATTAGGTATTAACAGAACAGAAATAAAAACATTCATTGAGCCGAACCTAAAAACAATCCAAATGTCCACTGACAGGAGAACGGATAAATTGTGATACGTTCATACTAAAGAATACGCCCTACAATAAAAAAGAAGTACCAATACATGCAAGATGGAGGAGTGTCAAAAACACATTGAACAAAAGTCAGATACAAAAGCAAACCCGCTGTATGACTGCACTCTTCTCAAGTTCAAGAACAGACAAAACTAACCTATGATAGACATCAGAACCCTGGATGCACCTGTGGATGTGGGTGGGATTGACTGGAGGGAGCACAGGGGACATTTTGGTGGTTTTGGAGACATTTTTCATCTTGGTCATTGTGTTGGTTTAAAGTGTATATACATTCACCAAAACTCATCAGATTTTATACATAAGATCTGTTCTCTTTAAATTTTATTTTAATAAAAATAAAAAATGAATGCATCTCAATTTCAAGTCAGGCTGGGAAAACCAAATGAAAGCAACTTTATTTTGTTTCTCTGGTATTTGAAATTTTTGAAAATATACCATTTACTCAAATATTTTCTACTATCTACTTTGTACATCCTTCTAATTTTAAGTGGTAAACTATGATTATTTTCCCCCCAAATAATTTCTATCCTTGGAGGTAGAAGAAAGGAAATAACTATTTCACAGTTTTATAAATATTATAAGAACAAAGAAAGAACTGCAAACTATGGTTTACATTTTCATTAGTTTCCAGCAAGCAGTTTTTTAAATTTTTATTTTAGAAAGAGAGGGAGAGAGAGAGCATGGGGGGAAGGGGGGAGGGAAAGGGAGAAAGAGAGAACCTCAAGCAGACTCTGCTAAACTCGGAGCCCAATGCAGGGCTCAATCCCATAACCCTGAGATCCCTGAGCCAAAACCAAGAGCGAGAGGTTTAACTGACTGAGACACCCAGGCGGCCCAAGCAAGTAGTTTATAGCATCTCTAGTACTCCAGTAAGCCTTCTAACAGTGTATACTTAAAAAAAAAAATTTTTTTTTTTTTTGTAAAAAGATTTGAGAGGAGAGAGAGAGCACAAGCAGGGAGGAGGTGGCGAGGGGCAGAGGGAGAGAGAGAAGCAGATTCCCTGCTGAGCAGGGAGTCCGACTTGGGGCTCCATCCCAGGACCTGAGATCATGACCTGAGCTGAAGGCAGATGCTTAACCGACTGAGCCACCCAGGTGCCCCCAGTCTATACTTAATGGAACTTTGCTTCCTATAGATTCAGTGAAATTAGAAAATCAGGGGAAAGTGTATTATGGATTATTAAAAAAAAAAAAGCCAGAGTTCTTTCCCTAAACCTTAACATTTTTAGAGGTTAAAAATAGGGGCGCCTGGGTGGCTCAGTCGGTTAAGCGTCTGCCTGCGGCTCAGGTCATGATCTCAGGGTCCTGGGATGGAGCCCCGCATTGGGCTCCCTGCTCAGCGGGGAGTCTGCTTCTTCCTCTCCTCCCCGCTTGTGCTCTCTCTCACGTGCGCTATTTCCTCTCTCTCACTCTCAAATAAGTAAATAAAATCTAAAAAAAAAAAAAAATAGACGTTAAAAATACCTGAGAGCATGGTGAAGGAAGCATAGTAGGAGGAGATCATGAAGGGGACGTGAGGCCAGTTGACCCGCCAGACGGACCAAGCAGTGGGAGGCTCCCACCTCCTCTCCTGGGCTTGGAAGGTCCGTTCCGCTTATTGTTCCTGTAGCCGGAGCCATTTCAAGGATGCAACCTTGAGAGAGCCATGTGTTGCTGAGACTATCTGTAGGATATATGTGATTGAACCCTGTTATGGCTTCTGTATAAACTTTTAAGATTCTGGCGAGTGTAGAGATCCACTTGTCTTGCAACCTCCTATGACGAGCCTCCTAAGTAAGTTCCCTTGCTTATTAAAACTGCCACCTCCCTGGCTTATCCTAAAATGTGTGTAAAAAGCAGGTATTTTATGATAAAATTGTGTAGTGCGTGCAATGTGTGGAATTCAGAGGAAAACCCAGAGTCAGTGATTAACAATGACAAAAAATGCAAGTAAATTAGCCATTGTTCAAAGAAAGCAGTGGTGCCATTTCTCTTTTGTGGCTTTTTAGATTTTTGTTGCCCTGAAATTCCATTTTATTGGAAACCAACTTTCTACCTGGTCTTTCTTTTTTTCCTTTCTTGGAGAGAGTGGTGGGAGGGGCAGAGGGAGCAGGAGAGAGAACCTTTAAGCGGACTCCACACCCAGCACAGAGCACCGCCCCCCCCCCCACCAGGGTTCGATCCCACAACCTTGAGATCAAGGTCTGAGCGGAAATCAAGAGTCTGATGCTTAACTGATAAGCCACCCAGGCACCCATCCACCTGGTCTTTCTTGATAGGTTTTTCTCTTTTTCTTTTTCCTATTTTAAACAGTTTCTAAATAAAATTCTCTATTTCAGGAGTAAAACAAAAACCAAAAAGCTGCCACTTACCAATCTGGAGTGGCCTGCCCCTTTCTTGGCCTCTCCCTGCCCTTTCAGTACAGGGTCAGTTTCAGATTTCACCCAAGAAACTCCTCAGGTTGCAAACAAACAGGCAGGCTGAGATTATGTAGATAAATGCAATGCAGTCTAAAATGAGTTTTTCTTGGGCGCCTGGGTGGCTCAGTTGGTTAAGCGACCGCCTTTGGCTCAGGTCATGATCCTGGAGTCCCGGGATCAAGTCCCGCATCGGGCTCCCTGCTCAGCAGTGAGTCTGCTTCTCCCTCTGACCCTCCCCTCTCTCATGCTCTATCTCGTTCTCTCTCTCAAATAAATAAATAAAATCTTTAAAAAAATAAAATAAAATGAGCTTTTCTTTTAATTTTAAATTTTGCTGCTGCTTCATAGAATTATAAATTATGTATTACAGATTGTTATGCTCTTTTTTACTTGTCCGGTTTCTGGAGTCTTCTTTCTTCCTCTTGGTCAGAGGAACGTTTCTAGGTGACTGGGGTGGACTTAGCTGAAAAATGAAGCATGGGCAAGATTCTTCTTCTACTCTTGTTTATCAGGTGCTTTTTTCATTTGGTAGAAGAAGCATAGCATTACTTAATCTGTGCATTAAGCATAGCATTGCTTAACTGGATAGTGGATAGTGACTCCTCTCCTTTTCTTAAAAAATAGACTGTTTTTATAAAAGCAGGGTTAGACTTACAGAAAAACTATGCAGAAAGTACAGAGAATTCCCATATTCCTCCCTCCCTCCCTTTCCCCTGTTATTAATACCTTGCATTGGTGTTCTACATTTGTTACAATCGATGAGCCAATACTGATGCATATTGTTATTAACTAAAGTCCATAGTTTAGAGTTCACACTTGTACATTTTATGGGTTTTGATAAATATATAAATGTATAATGGCATATATCCACCATTATTGTATCATACAGAATAGATTTAGTGCCCTAAAAATCTTTTGTGCTCCTTCTATTGATCTCTCCCCACCGCAACCCCTGACCACCACTGATCTTTTTTACTGTCTCCATAGTTTTGCCTTTTCCAGGATGTTATAAAGTTGAATTCATGTAGTATGTAGCTTTTCAAATTGGCTTAGCAATATGCACTTATGATTCCTTCAAGTCTTTGATGGCTTGATCGTTCTTTTTATTCATGAGTGATATTCTGCTGTATGGATATACCACAGTTTATTTTTCCATTCTTCTCTTGAAGGACATCTTGGTCGCTTCCAACCTTAGGCAATTATGAATAAAGCTGCCATAAATATTTGTGTGTAGGTTTTCTTTGTGGACATAAGTTTTCAGCTCATTTGAGTAAATACTAAGGAGCACAACTGCCCTTGTTTTTCAAGAAAACTTTTACATCTGTTATTTGTATCTTGATAGATTATAATTTGCCTTGTGTAGCTAACTCCTGTGACTGTGTCCCTCCCAATTTCTTTCCCTTAAGACCATTTCAATTTCTCTCACATATGAATCACAAGAATGCCAGACACATGTCAACAACTTTCTCTTTGAAAAGCAAAAAAATGTTTTCAGACTTGTAGGAACTACCCTGATACACCCGATAGTCATTCACAGAAGCAGCCCATGAAATAGCTTGTATATTCCTTCTGTAGGTGGATGTTAAGTGCTAATAGTTATTCATACGGAAATACACTGCCTAGTCCTTTTGGGTTCCTGCAGTCATAAGCACGTGTGTGGTATAAGTTTTGCTCTTTCTTTTGCTGATGGCCCCGCCTATTTATTCCTATCAAAACCACTGTTAACAAGGAGACAGTAATGACTTCAGAGTTCATACCCTCTATAAATGGATGTGATACTGGGGAAATTTCTCAGTCTTTCTGATCTCCAGTGTCCTCATTTGTGAAATGGACCTCATTTGTGAATTGCAAGGTGGTGGGGAAGATTGGAGGTGCTGTGAATAAAGCATCTCCTTCCTCTATGCCTGACTCATTGGGAACAATCTGTTGATGGTGTGGTAGTGGTGATGATGAACAGCAGCTGGGCATACAACAAATCTGTAACCCAGGAGAATTGGGTGCTTTGTGCCTCAGTAGGAAAATTTTATCTGCAGAGTACGAATGGTGACCAGCACATATAACCATGTCTCCCAATAGCCTACCTTCTCCTATTGATGTCCACTTATGCTTAAAAACATTCACAGCTGTCTCCTTGCCATTAATGCCTAATTCTCTTACTGACCCACCAGTAGGGTTTCCTCCCATCCATCCATGTCCTCTCGGGATCTAAGGATCCAATAAATAAGCATTTATTTTCTTTGTCCATTTCCTGTTCCACGTCCTATGGTCAGCCTGGCTTTCCTCCTCTCCATTCTGATCTGAGATTTCCTATTTATTACACGAAGCTTCACTGCATGCTCCAGTTCACAGTTTGCTGCAGTTGCCCAGAATAATTGGTGACTGGCCATTCATTAGCTCATACTCATAAACTATTTTTTGTTGTTGTTAATCCGCCTAAGCAAGCTCTTGAATTTAGGGGGCCATGACTTCTATTTCGTGTACAGTATCCTATCACATGTAGATATTTAATCAATGAATCAGTTAATTTGACTCAGTCCCAGAAACTGAAATGGGTATTTGGCCCATAAAACTGATTTCTGGGCAACTTTAAAATACGGACTATATTCATTTGCCCAGGAGAGGTTCCGGTTTATCTAGGACTAAGACTATGGAGTAATAAAATATCACCGCAAGTCCTTCCTGCATGGGTAGCTCTGGCTGAAGATTTTGCTATCTGGGCAACCCTGGATTTTCTGTGGATTAGCTGAGATTGATCTTTCCCATCAGTCCCCAGTCTTGATGTCCACCATAGCCATGGCTGGCTCCATCATCTCCTGAGGGGCTTATGCTCAAGACTAATGACCATATTAGCCCACGTGACATGTAATTAGGAAAGTGAGCCTTTTTATGACCAAAAATAGTACGAGAGATTCCACATCCAAATAGAATCTAGTTGTGGATTACTTCATATCTGTGCTCATGTCATTCCTTCTCCTCTCCACTAATCCAGCCTGATGCTTGACTGTCCTTCTAACTGTTGTCCTAACACTGACTATGCATTTTGCTGAAGGGGAAGCTTAACAAGGTTAGTAACTTAGTGCAGGTTACTGGTAGGACACTCATTCCGAGTCTTGAGTCCAAGTGAGTCCAGAAAGCAATGGAATATTCCATATGTCCCCCCGTGTGACTTCTGCTTCCCGGCAGGGTCTGCTTCTCTTGTGAGAAATCAGAGCTGTCTGGCAGAGGCCGGCTAAAATCAGAGAAATCCTGACTTTACCCGTTTCAGAAAGCAACCCAGTATCTGAGGAATGATGAGGACATAATTAAATTTGAGTGAAAGGCTTGGAGTTCTTCCCATTCTCTGCCAGAATGGGTGGTCACTAGTGTGACTGTTGTTTTTGTGACTCTCGCTTTATCTACATTTTGACTCGCACTTGGAACACTACCTCTGGGCAACTTAAACGAAAGCTTGTTTTCCAGGATGAAGTAAACTGACAGAAATTTCCACTGGTCATCAAATCTGGTGTAAATGGTTTGCCTGAGCTGGATATTTCTGGGTGCATTCCTGACAAAATAACTGAGGAGACAACTAATGGTTATGTCAAGCTTTTATGTTCTATCCCTGAGAGGTGAAAAGAGAGCCTAAGTTGTCTGGGAAGGAACAGCAGTCAGCTCTGCTAGATTTCCAGTGCTTCCCAGATTTTGCACTGTTAGCTTATTTTTTCCAATGCGACTCTGTAATAACAACCCACTCCTTTCCCTGCACTCCTGGCCCCCCATGATGTTTTATTATGCTCATGCTGAAAGAAAAGGTATCTGTGCATACTGTATCTCTTCATTTGGCTTCAGGGATTTCCCTTTGATTTGGAAAGAATAATCTTCCAAATTCCGCTATAAAATATACAGGAGAAAATAAAAAAGATAAAGCTCCAGGAATGTGCACTGGTGTTGACATTTTGTTCTAATATTGCTCACGTGAATGACCAATTACTCCAAGTCTGAATTATCAGGCACTGTTTTTCACCATTGATTTGTACGGCACAGTTTAACTTTGTTTCCATCCTTCCCTGTATTAAAACATAGCCACTCTTCAGCAGGTACCCCCTAGACACCAGGAGCAACTCCACAGCCCCCTAATTGCTCTCTCCCTGGTTCTGCTTGGAATATTTATGGTGAGTCGCCACTTATCTCCTCCCTGGCAGCCGTCCCCGCTTTCCTGCAGTGAGCAATTGACCACACTCACATTTGCAAACAGAGGCTCTCTCAAGTGTCACTAAAGGAGAGAGGAGGTGGAGCCAAAAGGGCTTTGAAAAGGAAAGGGAGTCATTCTACTTTTCAAAAAGAGAAACTCTGGGGAGGAATCCTATCTCTGTATTTCTTCTTTCAGCCTCATCAAGGGTCGCGGTCGGAACTTTCCATCCATCTTTTCCCCCCCTCTAACAGTGGCCTACACTGTCTCTGCCTGTCGCCGCAAAAGTCAGCGGCAGACCTCTACAAGTCAGTGGCCGTGAAACTGCGAAATTTATCATATGGGTGTCAGGTATTTCTTACTGACTTCCCAAGAACTTCGATAAAGAAATCTTTCCCGAGGGTCCCTTTCTGGCTGCAGGCCACTGTCTTGAGTTGAAGGACGACGGACAAGCTGGAGGACTACAGCAAAAGAGCAGAGTGAAAGATGCCCCAGGGCTGCAGGCCAACCCAGGGGGACACGCTTGGGGTCCGTCCGACGTAACCACTCTGCCCCGGCTATGCTCAAGCAACGTCAAGTAATTTTCTTTTGAAAGCTCAAGCCCATCAAGATTATGCTGCTCTTCCTAATCATTCTGTTGCCGGTAGTTTTTAAATGTAGTTTTGCTAGTCTCTCAGTCCTGGAACGATGGAACTGTCCTGGAGGCTCTCCCCCAGGAAAGGGGAATTCTACTTGTGTGGGTAAGTAATCTCATTAAAAGGAATTCACATCCTCCCAGAAACTGCCTTCATATACCTACCTGTTCATTCCGTTTTGTATACTTGGGCACTTTTTTTCTGATTTGCCTTTGGGTGGGTACATTTGTGTAATTTTTGTTTTCTAATGAATGTATATTTTCTTCCTGGCTGTTAGAGGCAGTTTGCTACCGACTATAAAAATTCACAGCTCTCAAGCTGTTCTTGCGTGTGTGAGTGAATATGTCTCACGTATAAGTAACTGAACATTTCTTTTCATGCAAACTTCTGTCTTTACTCTGACAGGAGTAACTACTCACTTAGCTGGTCAGCTTTATGTTGGAAGCTGGGGAAACAGGAGTTTTTTGGGAAACTGTTTCTATATAAGCCATAAAGAAAAAAATCCTTTCTGATAACTTTGTATAAGAACTCAGAAGTTGCTAAAACACTAGAGGACAATGGGAAGGGAATAGGGAATAAATGTGATCCTATCATTTTGAAAGCTAAGTTCTCCCCTGTCCTGCTGTTTCTGGAGCTCTGAGGGCAACTTCAGTTTTTGAGTAACAGGTGCATTGAAACTTTGAGCACTGCTAAGAAATGACAGTATGCCACACCCCTCCCATATTAAATGGATTTTTCATCAAGGAGAAATGGAACTTTTACCACATGCAAAGAATCATCTTGCTTAAGGACTTCACCTGAAAAACATCTCTCTCTCTCTCCCCCCTCCCGCCTCCTCTTCCCCCTTCACTTCTTCCCTTCTCTACCCTCCCCCTCTCCTCCTCTCTCCATCTTCCTTTTTCTCTCCCTCTCCCTCTCTTACTGTTGATTTGGTTTGTTTACTCCTTGGGTGGGTCTCCAACCTGTTGCTCAAACAAGACAGCCATTTCCACTCATTAGAGGGCATAAACTCCCCTGACATACCTTTTCTGTCATCCTGACCTTCTGAAAAGGGGTATGGCTCCCAAAAAGAGGTAGAGGGAGGGAAACACAGTAAAGTTTCCAGAAGAGAAACCTCTGGAAGACAGCACAAAATCAGGGGAATAGAGGGAACAATTCTGAGTCAAACTGCTGACTTTGGGCTCCTGCCCTGGCTCTTCCATGAAGGAAGTCCCGAATGAGGACATCAGGTGCTCTTGCTCAGAATCTCAGGACTCTGTCTCCAGGCAGTTCTCATTGTAACAAGTGAGCAGAACCCTAGGGTACTGGAAGGAAGGACAGAATTCTAGTGACCTCTATGTCTCTGGCACCTAGAACATTTCTGCTTTCATAATATGTACTCTATAAATTCTTCCTAAATGAATAAGTCTCTCCCTGACCTGCTAATCACATCATCTTAGAGAATAACTATGAAAAGGGGGTGACAAAAGACAAAATGACCCCACGAACCTGTTACTCAGCTGTTGGAGCAGAAGTAAAAGCTTTTGGACAGTTATGTTAAATGGACTGGAGGCTCTCTGGGGTGGGAGAATTTTCTGAGAGTAGTTGGCAAATGGCCAGAGACAGGCTCTGCCATCTGCATGGGATGTGAGGGGAGATGGTAGGAGCCAGTCAAGAAGCAGAACCTGAGAGAGAAAAAAAAAATTACAGAAGTGAACTGCTACACATAGCTTTAGAGTCTCAGGGAACAAACCGATTCCTGCTTGCAAAGGAGCCTCCACCTTGTGCTTCTCACTGCCCCTGCTGGTGGCTCAGAGGTGCCTTCACTAAGACTGGTTGCACCAAATAAACCTGAAGCCCAGGCTAGAGACGGTAAGTGAAGCGGGACTGTGTCACGGAGTGGAAGGTTTTAGAAGCAAACACACCTTTCAAATCCATTCTACCTATTTAATACTTGAATAATACTGGAACATTGCTGGAAAATAATAAGACCCCCATTTCAGCATTGTTGTGGGGATCACATGAAATAACACATAAAATGCACCTAGCATAGAGGCTTGCAGATGGTGCTCAATAAATATCCCCTTGGCTCCTCCACGTCTTGGCTAAAACCCTTTGATCAGATCATACTAGGCAATGCCTTATTTGAACAGTGACATGGCACAGACCCCACAGAGTGTAGAATGTCTGGATGCCACTTTGTGACTCTGCCCCTGCTCCCTCGTTCCTTGCAAGTCACGGGTTTAAACCCCCTACTTTACACTCCACATCTCATGTTAGCTGATAACTGCCTGGGTCACACCCTGGGCCCCCTGCGTTTCAGAGGATAGTATTTCTCCTCTCTAAATAGGTAGAGTGCTATCATCTATTTTTCTCCCAATTAAATTCTACTCGCCTTTTTACTTGCCCTTGGCATTGAACCAGACCATCTCTGGCCAGCAGGAAGAATGCTTCGTGGTTGGACAAGATTCAGGTTACTTTACGCAAGGTTGTCATTCACGTGACTGCTAGCCAGATAAACCACTTGATAACACAGAACTGGGTTTTCTTCTCATTTCCCACCACCCCCACCACCATTCCCCCTTTTTTTTTTTTAATTTCCTGAGTATTTTATTAGCCTCTATTTGAGCTAGAGTAGGTGAGGGGAGCGCAATAAGGAAAACTGCTTGGCAAGGGGCTTCTGAACTTTCAAGCCTATTTGCCCTGGAGGAGAAAAATCAGCTGAAAAAAGGAACTTTTCCTGTTTGCCATGTGTACCTGAATTATTTATTTGAGCTTTCTTAGTAAATAAAGGGTGAGGAAGAAGTACAAGCCAACCCTGAGACAGCTGCCTGCAGGAGGGATCCTGGGGCACTAAGTTAGCCAACCAGGGAGATCACTCTTAGTACAGTGAAATTCCTGATTTCAGCACTGACTGGGGCTTGGTCAGCCTCCCAGTCATGTGCAAAGCAGAGTAATTCCAGGATCAGAATCTTGTTTGTTTTTTCAGCCAAGGTTATGCAAAAGTTTTTTTTTTTTTTAAATCTAACTGCAAAGAAATTATAGAAATGATCTTTTATGCATACCATGGGAGTGAAACCACCCCTTCAAGTACACAGTGGTTTGTGGTCTTTGAGGGGTTGTCGAGCTTAGTGGTAAAAAGCTTACGTTTTGGAGACAGACCTGGGTTCAAATGCTAGTTCTGCTGCTTGTGAATCCTGTCTCATTTTCCTTAGTGCAAAACAGAGATAATTACCCCCTCAGGATTGTTGTTGTCAGGATTATGTAAATGTATTTGTTTTCGGTGCTGGCCACACATTACAATCACCAATGTCTAGGTTACCACCCTGGTCCATCTGGGTCAGAGTCTCTTCTGGGGGTGAGATCCAGGCATCATTTTCTTTGTTATTCTCCTTTGGCAATTCTAACAGGCATAATGGGCAGCCTCGGTTCAAGACCACTAAATTAATACATAAGAAGTGCATAAAACAAAGCCTGGCATATAATTAGCTCTCAGTAAGTCTTAACTGCTATTAATATTTTTATTGTTGTTAACATTTTTATTGATGGTAATAGTAGTAGTGTTTTCTAAATGTGGCTTGGTTTCTTCTACAATAATTTAATTTTTTTTTTTACACACAGAAAAATGCCACATTGAAAAAATTGAGGATAGTTTTTACCACATTAAAAAATGTAGTCAAAATAATTTCAGCATCTATAACTTGTATTTTTGTAATCAGAAGAAATGTTTATTAAAAATACAAAAACATATTAAACTGACTTGAGTCAGTGTTCATGCAGACCTGCAATTCCAATGTTTGCCTTTCTGTGATATCAACTGATAAAAAATTGCACTAAGCACAAATTAAAACTGCTTGCTAGATTTCTTACCAGTAATAATTTTATTTTAATAACGATAACAAAACCAAGCCACTTGAAAATGATTATTTAAATTTCTTGCGTATTTTTTCCTTATATTTGGAACCAGTTTCTCTAAGATTTTTAAAGCGGTTGAGGTCATATAAAAATAATAAAATAATTCTTTAAATGAATTTACATTTTTGAACAAGTTGGGGTTGTCCAAATATTTGACATTCAATTTAGAAGTGGAAGGTGGGAATTCTTTTCTTTTGTTCAGAAGAGAACAGCTAGTTGTTTCCCATTAAAAGTAAATGGACTAGTAATTTGGCTCATATAAATTCAGAATCTTGCTTTACCATCTACAAATTTGCCTTCATGAAAATCCATTTGAGATAATTTCTTGTTTAGTATGAATGGTTGTTTTCTTTTTTAAAGATTTTATTTATTTATTTGACGGGGGGGGGCAGGGGAGAGAGCACAAGCAGGGGGAGCGGCAGGCAGAGGGAGAGGGAGAAGCAGACTCCCCGCTGAGCAGGGAGCCCGATGCGGGGCTCCATCCCAGGACCCTGGGATCATGACCTGAGCGGAAGGCAGACGCTTAACAACTGAGCCACCCAGGCGCCCCTCTTTTTTTTTTTTTTTAACATCAGTAGTCTCCAAACTCCATCCCATCAAGCAAACAAAATGTGGGCACATGCTCTCAGGATGTGTTTTTTTGTCAGTTCCTTACATGTTATCGATACTACAATGATGAACATTACCCAACATAATACTTCCCATATTTCCTTTCCACACAATAGTGAATCTTTATACAGACTCTAAGTAGTACACATCCTACTTGGGAGAGACTGTTCTAGAGAAGTCATAAAATGATGGAACAAATGCTTTAGCTTCTCTCTGTTCACCTGAGTATGAAGAAATAAACAAAAGGATTGGTAATTTTTTTTTTTCAAGTAAAGGGGACTGACTCATAGTGAATGACTGTTCTCAGAGTGTATAAGAGAAGAAATAAAAATGTCCTGTGCTTCCATCCTGGGTTAGGGGGGAACCCAGTGTCTCCCTCCTTTATCTTGGAGGGCTCCTGGGCATGGGGACAGTGATGTGATATGGAAGGCTCTGTTTCCCCCCAGTCCTTGCACTGAATTATTGATCTACTCTGTGCCTCCCTTCCCTCATGTGCTGTCCCTTTCCCACAGTTCATCACCTCACACTGGACACCACCCTGTTATATTTCTCATATATGAACCATGAGGGTACAGATTCTAACTGAAGGCTTTGGGCAAAAACTTCTAGCCACATCCTGATCCAGCACATCAGACACTTGAAATATTTTTCACTCTTATTCTTAAAAAGTAAGCGATTGTTCTCTGGCAAAGTCTTACCAGCCATTTCTCTTTCTTGGCATTAGCCTTCCACTGCGGTAGCTGGCCCCCCTTTCTCCCTGGGTTGTGTTATCTGTACCTAGCCCTCTTTCCTTAATCTATTAAGGAAATCTATTAAGGCCTTCTTAATCTATTTCAAATGACCTATGCAGAACATTTTATTTATTTATTTTTATTTATATTTCCAGTATAGTTAACATACAGTGTTATATCAGTTTTAGGCCTACAATATAGTGATTCAACAATTCCATACATCAGCCAGTGCTCATCATGATGAGTACACTCCTTAATCCCCATCACCTACTTCACCCATCCCCCCGCTTGCCTCCCCTCTGGTAGCCATCGGTTTGTTCTCTGTAGTTAAGAGTCTGTTTTTTCATCTCTATTTTTCTTTGTTTATTTGTCTTGAATTCATATAATATTTGTCTTTCTCTGACTGACTTATTTCACTTAGGACTATACTGTCTAGATCCATCCCTGTTGTTGCAAATGGTAAGATTTCATTCTTTTACGTGGCTGAGTAATATTCCATAGAATGTATATATATTGTGTGTGTGTGTGCATACACACACCCCTTCTTTATCCATTCATCTGTCCATGAACACGGGTTGCTTCCTAATTTGGCTATTATAAATAATGTTGCAGTAAACATAGTGGTTCATGTATCCCTTTGAATTAGGGTTTTCGTATTCTTTGGGTAAATACCCAGTAGTGGAATTACTGGATCATAGGGTAGTTCTCTTTTTAACCCTTTGAGGAACCTCCATACTGTTTTCCACAGTGGCTGCACCAGTTTGCATTCCCACCAACGATGCATGAGGGTTCCTTTTTTTCCACATCCTTGCCAACACTTGTTGTTTCTTGTGTTTCTAGTTTTAGCCATTTGGATAGGTGTAAGGTGATATTTCCTTGTGGTTTTGATTTGCATTTCCCTGATGATGAGTGATGTTGCACATCTTTTCGTGTGTCTGTTGGCCATCTGGATGTCTTCTTTGGAGAAATGTCTGTTCATGTCTTCTGCCCATTTTTATTTGGATTATTTGTGGGTTTTTTTAGTGTTGAGTTATGTAAGTTCTTTATATATTTTGGATACTAACCCCTTATTGGATATGTCATTTGCAAATATCTTTACCCATTCAGTAGGCTGTCATTTTGTTTTGTTGATTGTTTCTTTGCCATGCAGAAGCTTTTTCTTTTGATGTAGTCCCAATGATTTATTTTTGCTTTTGTTTCCCTTGCCCCAGGAGACATATGTAAAAAAAATGTTTCTATGGCCGATGTCAGAGAAATTACTGCCTGTGCTCTTTTCTAGGGTTTTTATGGTTTCAGGTGTCACATTTAGGTCGTTGATCCATTTTGAGTTTATTTTTGTTGATGGTGTAAAAAAGTGGCCCAATTTCATTATTTTGTATGTAGCTGTCCAGTTTCCCCAGCACCATTTGTTGAAGAGACTGTTTTTTTTTTCCCCATTGCATGTTCTTGTCTCTTTTGTTGAAGACTGTTGACCATATAATCATGGGTTTATTTCTGGGCTCTCTATTCTGTTCTGTTGATCCATATGTCTGCTTTCGTGCCAGTACCACACTGTTTTCATTACTAGAGTTTTGTAGTGTGGGAATTGTGATATCTGGGATTGTGATACCTCCAGTTTTGTTGTTCTTTTTCAAGATTGCTTTGGCTATTTGGGGTCTTCTGTGGTTCCATACAAATGTTAGGATTATTCTAGTTCTGTGAAAAATGTTGTTGGTATTTTGATAGGGATTTCATTAAATCTGTAGATTGCTTTGGGTTTTAACAATATTTGTTCTTCCTATCCATGAGCATGGCCATCTTTCCATTTGTGTCATTTTTAATTTCTTTCATCAATGTTCTATAGTTTTCACGGGACATGTCTGTTACCTCCTTCATTAAGTTTATTCCTAGGTATTTTATTCTTTCTGGTATGATTGTTTTCTTAATTTCCCTTTCTGCTGCTTCATTATTAGTGTATAGAAATGCAATGGATTTCTGTATATTGATTTTATATCTTGTGACCATTGAATTCACTTATCAGTTCTAGGACGTTTTTGGTGGAGTCTTTAAGGTTTTCTGTATAGAGTATCATGTCATCAGCAAATAGTGAAAGTATTACTTCTTCCTTACCAATCTGGATGACTTTTATTTATTTTTTTGTCTGATTGCTGTGATTTTCAGTACTCTGTTGAATAAAAATGGTAGGAGTGGACATCCTTGTCTTGTTCCTGATCTTAGGAGAAAAAGCCCTCAGTTTTTCATCATTGAGTATGATGTTAGCTGTGGGTTTTTCATATATGGCCATTATTATGTTGAGCTATATTTCCTTTAAACCTACTTTGTTGAGGGTTTTTATCATGAATGGATGTTGTACTTTGTCAAATGCTTTTCCTGCATCTACTGAAATGATCATACGGTTTTTATCCTTTCTCTTGTTGATATGATATATCACATTGACTGATTTGCAAATATCAAACCACCCTTGCAGCCCAGGAATAAATGTTACTTAAATATGGTGAATGATTTTTTTAATGTATTGTTAGATTCAGTTTGTTAATATTTTGTTGAGTATTTTTTCATCTATGTTCATCAGAGATATTGGCCTGTAGTTCTTTCTCTCTCTCTCTCTCTCTCTCTCTCTTTTTTTTGGTGGTGTCTTTATCTGTTTTTGGTTATAGGTTAAGGTAATGCTGGCCTCATAGATTGAATTTGGAAGCTCTCCTTCCTTTTCTATTTTTTGGAATATTTCGAGAAGAATAGGTATAACTCTTTAAATGTTTGGTTAAATTCACCTGAGAAGCCATCTGGTTCTGGAATTTTGTTTGTTGGGAGTTTTTTAATTACTGCTTCAATTTCATTGCTGATAATCAGTCCATTCATATTTTCCATTTCTTCCTGATTTGGTTTTGGGGGTTATATGTTTCTAGTAATTTATTGATTTCTTCTAGGTTGTCCAATATTTTGGCATATAATTTTTCTTAATATTCTCTTATAACTTCTGTCTTTCTGTGGTGTTGGTTGTTATTTCTCCTCTTTCATTTCTGATTTTGTTTGAATCGTCTCCCTCTCTCTCTCTCCTTTTTTTTTAATGAGTCTGGCTAGAGGCTTATCAATTTTGTTGATCTTTTCAAAGAACTATCTCCTGGTTTCATTGATTAGTTCTATTGTTTTCTTTTAGGGCTTTTTTGTTTATTTTTGTTCTAATATTTATTATTTCCTTCTTCCTGGTTTTGGGTTTTGTTTTTGTTCTTTTTCTAGCTCCTTTAGGTGTAAGTTTAGGTTGTTTGTTTGAAATTTTTCTTGCTTCCTGAGGTAGGCCTGTATTGCTATAATCTTCCCTCTTGGACCAGCTTTAGCTGCATTCCAAAGATTTTTTTTTTTAAGATTTTATTTATTTATTTGACAGAGAGAGAGACAGCAAGAGAAGGAACACAAGCAGGGGGAGTGGGAGAGGGAGAAGCAGGCTTCCCCCCGAGCACGGAGCCTGATGCGGGGCTCAATCCCAGGACCCTGGGATCACGACCTGAGCCTAAGGCAGACGCTTAATGACTGAGCCACCCAGGCGCCCCCCAAAGATTTTTTAAAAAGATGTATTTATTTATTTTGAAAGAGAGGGAGGGAGTGCACATGAGCGCGCATGAGCGGGGGGAGGGGCAGAAGGAGAGTGAGAGAGAGAATCTCAAGCAGACTCCCTGTTGAGTACAGAGCTGGATGTGGGGCTCCATCTCACAGCCCTGAGATCATGACCTGAACCTAAATCGAGTGAGACACTTAACCAACTGAGCCACCCAGGTGCTCCTTCATCCCAAAGATTTTGGACCGTTGTGTTTTTATTTTTATTTGTTCCATGTATTTTTTGATTGCCTTCTTTTGATGTAGGCAGGCTGGATTCAAGAACCCAGAGGGGGTCCCACAGGATCAGCCAAGAGGGTCCTTGGGTATATGCAAGACAGAAATCAAACACGAGCTAGGAGGGAATGAGAGCAAAGTTTATTGAAGATATAGAGAGAATGTAGGTACAGACAGAGGCTGGGAGATTCAGAAAGGAAAAGAAGAGAGAGTCTCATCTTTGCTTGGGGTCTGGGGTTTTTACTGAGGATTGTGGTCTGGTGTATGTGTCCTCCCAGGCATCCAGGAGCTAGTCAGATCAAGGACAAGAGCTCAGGTGTCTTCCATAAGTCACTTGGAGCCTGGGGGTCTCGGCGTCTAGATGTCTAACCCTGGTGGTCTGGAATATGCACAGGATGGCCTCACCCAGTCATTCTTGCCCAGTCCTTCCTTAGATGTTATCTGTTGTGCTGGAAGACTCTAAAGAAATCATTAACTCCTTGTCCCTTACAAGGAAGACATACATTATTTGTACTATGAGGCATGTGTAGAGCGGGGGTACAGGTCCTAGCAAGAATAGAAGCAGGAAAAGGAGCAAAAAGCAGATTTTTATGGAGTGCTTTGGTTTTCCTATCTCACTTTGATGCTGGAATGTATGGAAACTTCAGTTGTTTTAGCCGAGTACTAGGCAGAAACTTTTGCTCTCATCACCTCTTGACCTTCCTTCTAAGCCTGGAGTCTGAACTGGTGTGCACGTCTGTTTTTACTTTATGACCTTGATTTTCTGAGTCTCCCAAGCCTGGCTAACCATGCTAATGTCTCTCAGTGTCTGGGTTTCCCAAGTATTTCCCAGGATACTGAGTACGCTGGAATTTGTGTGAGTGTGAAGGCATTTGAGAGCCAGCAGACCCCTGTGACAGTGACTCATGGTTTACATTGATTTATTTGCAAGCCCCCTCTCAGTGACAGGATAGAAAAAGGCCTCTCAGAGGAAAGCACTCTCGTCTTCCCTCCATTCAGAACAGCCTATCAGGGGCTATAGATCAGCTTTGTGTGGGTACCTGGGTTTCATTCATGAGGTGGTTCTTTTTGTGGGTGGATGGTTGCTAGGATACAGATAGTCTGAACAATATCATGGCAGCTGACTTGTTCTTCAGCACATGGTATGGCAGTTGAGAAATATTTTATTTTATTCATTTCAATACTTTTCTGGTTATAATTTCAAAAGCTTGAAGAAGGATCTTTCTTCTGTAGATTCCATCCTTGTATAAACAGATCAATGATAGAGGATCAATCAAATTCGATACTATATAGCTGCTGACACCAATCCTGTGTATTATGGGCCCTTCCCTTATGAGGTTTAAAAACAGGCACAGAGGCAGAAGCTACCAGCAATCTTCTGGTGTTTTTCTCCCTCCCTCTGAAGCATACAGTTATTCTGTTTCCTGTAGAATTTTCTTTTTTTTTTTAATTTTATTTATTCATTTGAGACACAGAGATACAGAGAGAGAGAGAGAGAGAGAGAGAGAGCATGAGCAGGGAGAGAGGCAGAGGGAGAGGGAGAAGCAAGCTCCGCATTGAACCAGGAGCCCAATGCGGGACTCGATCCCAGGACCCTGGGAACATGACCTGAGCTGAAGGCAGACACTTAACCCTCTGAGCCACCCAGGCGCCCCTCCTGTAGAATTTTCGACAGAAAGGAAGTTAACCTCTCTTTGGTCTGTGGGGGGACTGCAAAGGCTACTGTCATGAACGTTAATTTGCCCAGTATGTGGAAATGTACATCTTTTAGATTCAAGCGACATTGTTGAGAATTTTAAAAGCTCTAAGTGGATCCAAAAGTTTATTGTATTTTGGAAAACAAATTTGAAAAAATCAACTGAAAGTTTTATGTCTTGGTTATCCTAATGAATCATGACTAACAATTTCATCTAAGAAGAAAAAAAAAGGTCCATAAGAAAAATTTTCATCTAAAATTTCAACGTATTTAAAAAGCACCCAACAATGCTCAAGAAAGGATGATAGGTGACTGTCTTTTTTTTTTTTTTTATTATGTTATGTGATTTTATTTATTTATTTCAGAGAGAAAGAGTGAGAGAGCACAAGCAGGGGGAGGGGCAGAGGGTGAGGGAGAAGCAGGCTCCCCGCTGAGCAGGGAGCCTGATGTGGGGCTCGATACCAGGACCTTGGGACCATGACCTGAGCTGAAGGCAGATGCTTAACCGACTGAGCCACTCAGGTGCTCCTACTGTCTTTCCATGTTGTTATATTATCTTCTGGAAAAGAAAGCCAAAAAGAAGAACACTGTTCATGGATATCCCTCTTTAACATAAACACATCGATGCACATGAAATGACCAGGTTTTATTACATCCAACAGAGAGGATGAAATGTCATTTTGAAACAAAGGACACATTTTAAGCAGGGTGAATTGTGGTTGGTACATTACCCGAGTGGATTGATCTTGTCACCGGAAAAAGTGGGGCAGTTGCAGACAAGTGGTTCTGGTGTCACCTTGCTTGTTGTCTTATTTTGAATGAAAGTACATGTAATTAGTTGATGAATTTTCTAGACTTCCTCCGGAGGGTCGAGCATGTGTCACGGCAGGCGTGGGCATTGTTTGTTTTAGGTTATTGTTTTATTTCCTTTTGTAGAGCTCATAGTGACACATTATTAATTTGATATTTGAAGTTTAGAGAAGCAGAAAGAAGAAAACATTTTACAGAAAATAGGACTTAAGGTGAATAGCATCTATTTATGAATTTACCATGAGCTCAGCCTTCTTTACAAAATGCCCCAAACAAGGAAACTATTGAATTCTATAAGACCAGCAGGATAGGAATTGAATTGTTAATGTTAGATTAGAAAGACCTGGAAGATCATTTAGCCCAACCATCTCCTGTTACTGATGAGAAGTTGAGATCCAGAGAGGTGAAGTCACTCAGTGGGATCCTGTAATACTTTGAACTCAGGACCCTGGACTCATAAAATCTACCATGTACATGCCACCTCCTGTGACTGATGTTTGAAAGCTCACCAGTGTAATGATTAGTTCTTCCTACCAAAAAGTATTAATAATATTAAGTTGGTTTAGGTTAAGTCTCTTAAAATATCTAGTGGTTTATCTTTAAATCAGCTTGAAAGAAGGACTAAGATTTCCTTTTATATAAATTATACCAACAAATTAATTCAAATCAATTAAACAAATATTTATTCAATTTTAGTTATGTGTTTGGACGGACAGCGGTGACATCACTGATCCAAATGCCCAGGATCTCCTGAGGGGACAGTGGGGTTCCCAGCTCAGAGAGCCAGGTGTGGAGTGGGCTGCAGTTTACCTGATGACTTATAGACCATATTAGTTGAATTTACCAAAACTAACTTTGACAAAATCCAACGAGTGGCTTAAAAACCTTCCTGCAAAGGAACTAAAGATTGCAGACAATGCTACTAATTCAAACTCAAGAGAATATGATGGAAGGACAGAAGGACCTTTCTCTCTTTCCTAAAATAAGCTCTTTCTTGGTTGTATAAGAGACAAAAACAATGTAAGTCTCTTTAGAGTTGACAAAAAATAAGAAATAAAAGAGAAAAATTAACAAGAAGACAGCCTGAAAAGTGGATTTATGTTTATTAATGTTAGTGATGGACCACACAACAAGTGTAAAATTTGCCTTGAAATGTTAGCTAATGGTAATATGAAGCCTTCAGAACAAGCATGATATTTTAAAATAAGTATCCAGCAATGTGAGATGACTTTTGCTGATTTTTACAGTTGTGTTCAAAGTTTGGGTATATAAGACTATAGTTACTAAGCTTAATGATACAAAGTTAGAAGTCTCTTGAGATTTCTGACATTACAGCAAAAATAGACAAGCCTCTTACTATTAGTGAAATACATATTTCTCCTGCTTCCTGCTGTGGTAGAACACAGCTAAAATAATACACGGAAAACCGCATAACAACAGATTAAAACTTCTGTGAAGTTTTCAACTTCACAGAAAGCATTACTGAAATTTTGAAGAAAAAGTATTATAGAAATTACACAGTTGAGTAAAAGTAAAGGTGTTTCTTATATATCTTGGCTTATGGTATTTTCCAGAAAGTAATAGTCAACACTTAAATGACTACTCCATCTCCATTTAAAGATGATGAAACTGATACACGGAGAGGTTAGGTAATGAGCTAAAGGTCACACAGCTAATAAGTAATAAATAGTGGCCAGGAAACACTCAACAGTGATCTTAGCCACTCTTTGTGCATTTATCTTTGTTTCAACAATGAAATGTACAAAGAACTAACATTTCTCTGTTTCAACAATGAAATGCACAAAGAACAAATACTTTTTCATTAACCAGTAAAGGAAAAATGCAACAGAGAAGAAATTTTCTCCACAGTCAATTACTTCTTTATATATTGACAAATGTATTATGAAAAAAAAAGTAGCATAAGTGTACCCAGCAACAATGGAACCACTGCATTTGCTGGCACGTCAGCAAAAAAGATTCTTAGGTAAGATCATGGCGGGTCCTATACGACAGTCCTTGGCAGTCTCCTAGGGCAGCAGTATTGTCAAGAAATTGGAACTGGAACTGCATAAAGTGCTCTGGGACACCACTGAATGTCTTTACTCCTCTAAAACAAGACTAAACTGGGTTCTTTGTGATACTTGGTATTGAATGGGGAGTAACCATGAAACTATTCTTCCCACAGGCTTGCCATAGAGCATCTTGAAGCAAAGCACTTGAGAGCAGTGTTACATAGTTTTCTTTTTAAAAAAAGGATAAGTTGCAATTTTTTTTTACCTTTTCTGTGATTACAAATAGATGTTACTAGTATGCTACTCAAAAAAATAAAACCATAGAAATTTATCCCTTCAAATTGGAGGTGACGTTCTAACAATGAGGAAGTGACTGCTGATTGTAAGAAACTTGGTTCTGAAGAGAGCAATTTGAAAACAGGTGTTTGGAAAAATCTCCATTGTTTTGTGATTAGGTACCTAATGTCAATATGCCACCGATTAAAAATTCTTATGTCTGCGCTTAAAAAAAAAACACAGAAAACCTTGCAAACAGATTTTTTGGAACTTTAAAAAACTTCTAAATATTTTTGTTCCTTTTAATTGCTAAAAATATAAAATATGACACTTTCTGGTTAGTTTGCATTTACTGGTTGAAATCTAGGAAGATAGAGATTTGCTAGTCTAATTCAATAAAATTTGTGAATGATTGATATATTTTGTGATTTTTGTGCATACAGCCAGTGAAGCATTTCTTTCACTTGACATAGATGTAATTGTGAATGAAATATGAGTGGTTTTTTTTTGGTCTATGACAGCTATCAAAATATCAAAACATTGAACTTTAAGCCAATTTTTTAAATTGTTATGTTACATTCAATCTTTTTAGTAAATGCAAACTAACCAGAAGGTATTGCATAGTCTCAATTTTTCACATGCAGAGGGACTTTTGGGGCTGTGGGATATCCCCAGCTGGAAATGCTCAGCAGAGAGTAGGAAATATAGTAGAAAAACACAGAAGATGGAAGAAAATAGTGATTTCTGAGTCTTTATCATGTGTTTGTGTGTATGTGTGAACATCTGGAAAAACTTTTCTAATGCTTTAATGCTGGTGAGTGCATTTTAGTCTGGTAGCAGCAGTCTTTAAATAAAATTGAGCATAATTTACACTGACAAGATGGGAGATATTTAAACATGCGTATTTGAGACGAAGGATTACCTACAGCACAGGAACCTTATAACAGGATTCATTGTCCTACAAAACTGCATTTTTATGAGTTTTTAAAAAGTTATACTGAGCTGTGGTATTAACCAGGAGATGGATACATAAATTAATGGAATGGACTAGAAAGTCCAGAAATGGACTTGAGCTAATATGGTCATTTGATCTTTGACAAAGGTGCAAAAGCAATTCAATGGAGAAAGGATAGTCTTTTCAACAAATGATGGTGGATCAGTTAGGTATCTATGAGCAAAATAATGAACCTCAACCTAAACCACATACCTTATGCAAAGATTAACTCAAAATGGATCGATCATAGATCTAAATTTAAGATGTAAAACTATAAAAATTTTAGAAAAAGCAAAGGAGAAATTTTTGTCTTGGGGTTAACAGTTCTTAGAAATGACACCAAAAGCGTGTTCAACAAAAGAGAAAAAAAGTTGATAAATTATACCTCACCAAAATAAAAACTTTTGCTCTGCCAAAGGCAATGTCAAGAGGATGAAAAGACATGCTACCTGATGAAAGAAAACATTTGCAAATCACATATCTGACAAAGCACTTGTATCCAAAGTATATTTTTAAAAAACCTTTCAAATGCGACTAGGAAAATAAATAACATAGTTAAAGATGGGCAAAGGATTTTTTTTTAATTTTATTTTATTATGTTAGTCACCATACATGACATCATTAGTTTTTAATGTAATGTTCCATGATTCATTGTTTGTGTATAACACCCAGTGCTCCATGCAGTACGTGCCCTCCTTAATACCCCTCACTGGGCTAACCAATCCCCCCTCCCCCCTCCCCTCTAAAACCCTCAGTTTGTTTCTCAGAGTCCATGGTCTCTCATGGTTTGTTTCCCCGTCCAATTTCCCCCCCTTCATTTTTCCCTTCCTACTCTCTTCTTCTTTTTTTTTTTTTTTGACATATAATGTATTATTTGTTTCAGAGGTACAGATCTGTGATTCATCAGTCTTACACAATCCACAGCACTCACCATAGCACATACCCTCCCCAATGTCTATCACCCAGCCACCCCATCCCTCCCACCCCCCTCCACTCCAGCAACCCTCAGTTTGTTTCCTGAGATTAAGAGTCCCTTATGCTTTGTCTCCCTCTTTGATTTCATCTTGTTTCATTTTTTCCTCCCTTCCCCTATGGTCCTCTGTCTTGTTTCTCAAATTCCTCATATCAGTGAGATCATATGATACTTGTCTTTCTCTGATTGACTTATTTTGCTTAGCATAATACCCTGCGATTCCATCCACGTCGTTGCAAATGGCAAGATTTTTTTGATGGCTGCATAATATTCCATTGTGTATATATACCACCTCTTCATAATCCATTCGTCTGTTGATGGACATCTTGGCTCTTTCCATAGTTTGGTTATTGTGGACATTGCTGCTATAAACATTGGGGTGCATGTACCACTTTGGATCACTACATTTGTATCTTTGGGGTAAATACCCAGTAGTGCAATTGCTGGGTCGTAGGGTAGCTCTATTTTCAACTTTTTAAGGAAGCTCCATACTGTTTTCCAGAGTGGCTGCACCAGCTTGCATTAAAAAATGGGCAAAGGATTTAAGCAGATATTTCACCAAAGAGAATATAAGTATGCTAATTAAGTTCATGTAAAGATGCTCAACATTATTAATTGCTATAGACTGAATGTGGCCTATGTTTATGTTTTAATTTCTGGAACTTGTGAATGTTACCTTATATGGCAAAAGGGACTCTGCAAATGTGATCCTGAGATGGGGTGGATATCCTGGACTATTTAGGTGGGTCTTAAATGTAATCATCAGGGTCCTTACAAGAGGGAGGCAAGAACATGAAAGGAGGAAGGAGGCAGTGGAAGTGGAGATATATTTGAAGAGTCTGCACCACTGGCTTTAAACATGGTGAAGGAATACATTAGATATAGGGAATACATACATATGTGATGCAATATATTATAAAATTAGAGATGCAGTTATCTAGGTGATGTAATTGTAGGAATCCATTTAAAGGGACCCACTTTTTAAACTCTTTTTATTATTATTATATAAGTTTCAGGTGTATAGCTTTATAATTTGACATCTGTATACAATGAAAAGTGATCACCACCACAAGTCTAGTTACCATGTCACACATGGTTGACCCCCTTCCCCTCTAGTAATCACTGGTCTGTTCTCTGTATTTATAAGTTTGTTTTATTTTATCCATCCCTCCCTCCCCCCTCCTTCCCTCTTTCCCTCCCTCCTTCTTCTCTCTCTCTTTCTCCCTTCCTTCCTTCCTTTCAGATTCCACATAGGAGTAAAATCATATTGTGTTTGCCTTTCTCTGTCTGACTTTTTTGCTTAGCACAATACCCTCTAGGTCCATCTATGCTGTCACAAATGGCAAGACTTTACTTTTTGTGGCTGAGTAATATTCCGTTCTGTGTATCTACGTACCATATCTTTATTCATTCATATATTGATGGACACTCCGTTTGTTTTCTTGTATTGGCTAGTGTAAATAATGCTACAGTGAATGTAGGCGTGTATATATCTTTTGAACTAGTGTTTTTATATTATTTAGATAAATATCCAGAAATGGAATAGCTGGTTCATATAATAGTTCTAATCTTAATTTTTTGAGGAATCTGCATACTGGTTTTTGTAGTGACTGCACCAATTTACAATCCCAACAGTGTATGAAGTTTCCCTTTTCTTCATATCCTCACCAACACTTGTTACACTTGTTATTCCTTGTCTTTTTGGTAATAGCTATTCTGACGTGTGTGAGGTGTTATCTCATGGTTTCAATTTGCATTTCCCTAGTACAATTAGTGATGTTGAGCATATTTTCATGTGTCTGTTGGCCATCTCCTTTGGAGGAATGTCGACTCAGATTCTCTTCCCGCTTTTAAATAGGGTTGGATTTTTGTTGTTGAGTTGTAGGAGTTTTCTATTATTTTGCATATTTACATTTTATCAGACACGTGGTTTGCAAATATCTTCTCCCATTCAATAGGTTGCCTTATCAATTGATGATGGTTTTCTGTGCTGTGCAGAAGCTTTTATTTAGGGGCGCCTGGGTGGCTCAGTCCTTAAGTGTCTGCCTTCAGCTCAGGTCATGATCTCAGGGTCCTGGGATTGAGACTCCCATCACGCTCCCTGCTCTGCGGGAAGCCTGCTTCTCCCTCTCCCACTCCCCCTGCTTGTGTTCCCTCTCTTGCTGTCTCTCTATCAAATAAATAAATAAAATCTTTAAAAAAAAGAAAGAAGCTTTTATTTGATGTAGTCCCATTTGTTTATTTTTGCTTTTGTTACTCTTGCCTTTGGAGTCAGATCCACAAAGATGGCACTTAGACCAATGTCAAGGAGCTTACCTCTTATGTTTTCTTCTGGGAATTTCATGGTTTCAGGTTTTCCATCCAAGTCTTTAATCTGTTTTGAATTAATTTTTGTGTATGGTATAAATAATAGTATAGTTTCATTCTTTTGCATGTGGCTGTAGCAGTTTTCCCAACACCATTTATTAAAGAGACTGTCCTTTCTCCACTGTATGTTCTTGGCTCCTTTGTTAAAGGGACCCACGTTCTAATCAGTTCCTGGAACGTGAATGCAGAGAATCTGGCCTTAGGGTGAACATGCCTCGAGCAGTGTTTCCTGAAGTGGGTTTTTTGACACAGTTGAACTATGAGACACTATCCAGTAAGAATTCCTGTTAAATTCAATTTGAGATAAACATTACAGCATGATGTTTAAAAAGTAGACTCTGTGATCAGAAAGACATGACTTTATTATTTACAAATAACATAAATCTGTTATTTATTGGCCATGTAACTATGGCAAGTTAACTGCTCTAAACTTCAGTTTCTTCTTCTGTACAATGAAAATGCTGAGAGCCCCTACCTCCTAGTGTTACACAATTAAATGAAATAATGCATTCAATGCACTAGTGATAACACCCAAGATGTTGGCTGTTACTATTCTGATGATATTTACCACCTACTTTCTTGGAGCATCAAAACTTGTCACGGCACATTAAAGACTGAGAAGTCCTATTGAAAAAAAAAATTTGCAGAACCTTCTAGTCTCAGTTAGTATCCTGAGAACCTGGGAGTAGACCGTTTAAGCCTGATGATGAGAATCGGGCTAAGGATTAGGTAGGAGATCTTTTCTGCTTTAGATGATACAGGTCCACCACTGCTCTGGGACTAGATAGGCAAACTTCATTCACATATTCCAGAAAGCAAAATTGAACCCCAGAGCTTGTCTTATAGAATTAAGATTTAAATTCACCTCTCTGGCTCCCATTTCTGGTTGTATTATTTCTGGGTCACTTGGTGTCTCTCTCACCTGCCTTGAATGCTGACACTAGTGAATAAGCTGAGAATAAAGATATGATTGCCCCCAAATTAAAAGTGTGCCCTTTCAAGTATGGTAATTAAAAGAAAAACAGATGGAGATGGACTTTTAGAGTGAAATAAAACTTTCTGCACTTCTTAAAACCCAAGTTACCACTCAAGTCAGCCCCTTGAGAGGTAGACTTTTATTAGGGGTTTATGGAAGGAGCAGTGAAAGGAGGTGTCAGGCTTTCTTCCATCAGGTCTGTCAGTTTATTTTTATTTTATTGTTTTTTAAAGATTTTATTTATTAGAGGGAGAGAGCACATATGCGGGGGCGGGGGCAGTATGGCAGAGGGAGTGGGAGAAGCAGGCTTTCCACTGAGCCGGGAGCCTAATGTGGGGCTCGATCCCAGTACCCTGGGATCATGACCTGAGCCTAAGGCAGACACTTAACCGACTGAGCCACCCAGGCGCCCCAGTTCTGTCAGTTTAAATCTATATTCTTTTTTCATGGTGTTGTTGAATCCTGAAGGTCCAGAGCTCCCTTTTCACTGTCTGTCCTGTGAATCTTCAGTCTGTCTCCAGATTTAGAGCAGAAACCAGTGGTGGGGAGAGCAGGGTGCCATGTTGGCCCGAGAAGGATTTTCTGTTAATCTGGTTGCAGGACCATTTCTGTGTTATGTAGTTCCTGTGCGTCTTTGCCCCCAGGTAGCTGAAGACCTTTGCTTTCTCTTCTCTTTGACCTCTGTGAGACCACTCCCACCAGTTCAGAGCTGATGTAGAGGTGCCTCTTGTGAAATACTCTGTTTCTGCTGCCAGCTTCACTCAAAACCTGCTTGTCCCAACTGACCTCTGAACCAGTTCTTGGAGTCACTAATAAAAGTCTTCAGTGGGCTCCAAACACCTTGGCCTCCTTTCTAATTTCTGCAGATCCCCTGCTAATCCCCCAGGTTGGGAAGTCAGAGGTTCCGATTGATTTCTGTGACCTGTTTGCTGGCTTTGGGTTTGTATTCCTTAGAAATGATGTTTGATTTTCTATGCACTTCCCTCTTGCTGAATGGCACCCAAAATGAAGGGCATAGGTTTTGACACGGGAAAGTTTAGCTGTTCAAACATGCACACCCTGCTGACATTCAAATCCATGGATTGTACCACTGATGTGTAGAGTCTCTGACAAGTCTGAAAACCCTAACTGATTATCATTTCCAGTGGTAGTACAGAATGACCATTCCATCAAGCCTAAATCTCAGTCTTTCATTTAAAAAAAATCATATTACATTTCAGGTCTACAAATAATTACCCAGGCCCTGATTTATAAAAAATGATGCGGCAGTGTGGGAAAAGGAATGAACAGTGTTTTGAGGGAAGTGGAATTAAAATCAGTTACATGGGGATGTCTGGGGGGCTCAGTCAGTTGGGTGTCTGCCTTCGGCTCAGGTGATGATCCCAGAGTCCTGGGATCGACCCCCGCATCGGGCTCCCTGCTCAGCGGGGAGCCTGCTTCTCCCTCTGCCTCTGCCCCTCCACCCCCACCACCGCCCCTCCACTTGTGTTCTCTCTTGCTCACTCTCCCTCTCAAATAAATAAATAAATAAATAAAATCTTTAAAAAGATTTAAAAAAATCAGTTACATAGGGGTGCCTGGGTGGCTCAGTTGGTTAAGCAACTGCCTTCGGCTCAGGTCATGATCCTGGAGTCCCGGGATCGAGTCCCGCATCGGGGGGCGGGGGGGTTCCCTGCTCAGCAGGGAGTCTGCTTCTCCCTCTGACTCTCCTCCCTCAAATGCTCTCTCTCTATCATTCTCTCTCTCTCTCAATAAATAAATAAAAATCTTTAAAAAAAATCAGTTGCATAAGCAAAATAAAGATAGTAACGTCTCTTGACACATGACAACTCAGACCAAGGCAGGGAAAAGGGCAATATTTGACTGCTAATTCCAACTCTGCCACCAACCAGGGGTGGGTCTTTGGGAAACATCACTGAATTTCCTCATCTGAACTAGATCTATGATTTCCAGTTCACCTAGTGTAAGAATCATCTGGAGCGTCTATTCAAAAAACAGATTGCTAGCCCTTGGCCTACCCCTACTGAACTGGAATCTAAAAGGAAGGGATCTGCAAAAGACACACATACTCACAGCACCCCATGTGATTCTTTTGAACAAACAATTTGGGGGAACAATTAATTAGGTAATATTTAGGGTCCTTTTCAGTCCCAAGAGGCTATGATAAACCCTGGATGCCATAATTCACCAGTGAATGAGAAAAATCTGAAGAGAAATTTCATTAGTTAATTCATACTTAGTAATTTAATAAATATTTTCAATTTATTTTTTGAAAAATTACTGAAGTTAACGTTATGGTTCATGTTTTATGGATCTAGGTATTCTTTAGATTTCTCTTTTCTCTTTCATTTATTCATTGTAATATCTGGCCTGTCTAGTTCATGGTGTTATGTTAAGCATAAATGAGATCAGGATGTGAAAGTTTGTTGCTATCATTATTATTATTATTGCTGTTAGTAAAATAACTACTGTAGGATTAACTCTGCTTTTATGAATTTGATGTATCTTCTGGTGTCTTCAGCTTTGTTCCTATGGCTAAAGCCAGACAAATGAGCAAAACACAATTGTTTCTTTATTTATTCAAAAATTTTGAGTACCTATTATGTACAAAGCATTATGCTATATTCTGTCTAAAATGTTTAGAGTGCCTTTTCTTTCTCAAAAAAGCTGGAAACCTCCCGTTTCGTAGTACTTTTATGTATTTTTTTAAACGTTTTATTTAATTCTTTTGAAATCTCTACACCCGAGGTGGAGCTCAAACTCATGACCCCGAGTTCAAGATCACATGGTCTTCTGATGGAGTCAGCCAGGTCCCCCCATTTAGTAATACTTTTAAATGAATAAAATGTTTTATTGGTCTTATTAATGTATCAGTGCACTAGAAAATTAATAATATGGGCACATTTATTCAGTTTATAGAGCATGCATGATACACATTTCAAAGAAATGGCTCCTAGTGATAAATCTATAGGCCCACAGAGCAGTAGCTATCAGTTTAGGGTGGCTTTTGTATTCCTTCCTTTCCTCTAGGACACATTGCTATGGGAGAAATGAGTTACACCAATGTTCTCACCCAGGGGTTCAAACCTGGACAGTGGCACAAACCTATGTAGTGAGACCTTGGTTCTGGGAATCAGCAATGGCAAATTATATTTGTATAGTGCTCCACAATTAATAAAATACTTTCCCATCTAAAATTTTATTTCTGGGGCGCCTGGGTGGCTCAGTCAGTTAAGTGTCGGCCTTTGGTTCAGGTCATGATCCCAGGGTCTTGGGATCAAGCCCCACATCAGGCTCCCTGCTCAGCGGGGAGTCTGTTCTCCCTCCCCCTGCTCTTCCCCCTTGCTCATGCTCTCTCTCTCTCAAAATAAATAAATAAAATCTTTAAAAAATACAATTTTATTTCTTTCCCCATTAACCCTCTAACGCAGGCAGGGAGGTCTGGTGAGATGTGTAGGAAAGCTATGGTGCCAGGACTATAAACAAGGCTTCCTGGCTCTCAGTCCAATGCCCTTCCTATTTCTTCTATGATACCTCTGGTTCTACAGCTGGAGTGGCAATAGAAAATGGGCTCTCCTCCATATCTGTGCAGGGGTCTTCTATTGTGAGAAAGATACAGGAAGAGTGATTTGAGCTAATTCTCTTAGGTATGTATGCTGGCACCGATTTCAGACTCCCATGATCTTGCACTTCTTCCTTCCTCTTGTATTTATTCCGATATCCTCTAAAGCGGAGTTAATGTCTTCTGACTGTACAACAGAATCCCTGAATAAGAGGAGGTTAATCCATCATTTCGTTTAATCCTTAGAACAATAAACACATTTACTATGTCACATTTAAGGTATTAAAGGCTAATGTGAAACCAGAATAATGTAAACCTAGTGGGGAAGCAAGAATATGTTAGCATTCATCTCCAATGCCCCACTCATCCCAGAGGCTCCAGAGTTCTCTAAAGGCACAGTGCAAGGAGCCTCGTCACCCTCAGGCAGAAGAGACCAAGGCAACTAACCTGGCTGCAGGAGATTAAGCTATTCTCCGGCATTCTCTTGAGGCATCAAAGGCAAGCTCTGCAGAGTCAGCCAATAATTTGTGCTGAGGTTTCCAAAGAGAGGTATTGGATTCCCAAGCAGGTGCTGACTACCTGGGAGTCTGAATGGGAAGGTGGCCATCACCTGGAACAGGAGATGATAGGGTTAGAGTTCAGGGCAAGGTCCTGCAGGAATCAAAAATCCAGGGACGTCCACTACCCAAAACTAGCAAATAAAAACGTAGGTCAACTAGTTAAATTTGAATTTCAGGTAACAGTGAAATAATTTTTTAGTGTAAGCATGTCCCATTCAATATATATGCAACTCAAATTTGACCGGGCATCCTGTATTTTTTTTTTTTTTTTTAAAGATTTTATTTATTTATTTGAGAGAGAGAGAATGAGAGATAGAGAGCACGAGAGGGAAGAGGGTCAGAGGGAGAAGCAGACTCCCCGCTGAGTAGGGAGCCCGATGCGGGACTCGATCCCGGGACTCCAGGATCATGACCTGAGCCGAAGGCAGTTGCCTAACCAACTGAGCCACCCAGGCGCCCCCCGGGCATCCTGTATTTTATGTGGCAATGCTAACAGGGACAAAACACTTCAGAGCTTTCACAGGATGGCATCTCGGTTTTCCCTGCTTCCACTTAAGACCTCTTGTTTTCGGGCATCTGGGCGGCTCAGTTGGTTGGGTGTCTGCCTTCAGCTCTGGTCGTGATCTCCGGGTCCTGGGATTGAGTCCCACATTGGGCTCCCTGCTCAGGGGGCAGTCTGCTCCTCCCTCTACCCTTCCCCCCTGCTCATGATCTCACTGACTCTCTCTCAAATAATTAAAATCTTTAAAAAAAAAAAAGACTTCTTGTTTTCCTTATTTTCTTCTCTGTCATTACCTGAGGTTCTCTTCAAAAGGTAAGAAGAGGAGGTGGGTTGCGTTTCCAAAATGATAATATCTGTAATATTATTTCCAATTTGCATAATTAAAATTTACATTCATCCAGACCCTATCCACAACAGAGTATAAGAGGTGGTTTCTTTTTTAAAATAAAATGGCATTTTACAGGTAAGAGTAGAAAGTGGTTTCCTTTTCAAATAGTTCTTTCTTCCTAACTTGGCAATGTTCATTTCTTGCAATTAATTTGCGAAGAAGATGATTTATAAAATTAATGGTGAACATCCACAGGAACTTGTTCTTCATATAACATTCTTTATTTAAAATATAAAACCAGGAATTAAAAATTAAGCCTACTTGTACTGGTTGTCATGGGGAAATATTTATTCTAAATCAGATAAAATGTTGAAAATATACAGTTTGGTTTCTTTCTTCTCACTCAGGTCCTGCACCGTTCTTAATTTTCTCCCATGGAAGCAGTATCTTTAGGATTGACCTGGAAGGAACTAATCATGAGCAACTGGTGGCAGATGCTGGTGTATCAGTGATCATGGATTTTCATTACAATAAGGGAAGAATCTATTGGGTAGATCTAGAAAGACAACTTTTGCAAAGAGTTTTTCTGAATGGGACAAGGCAAGAGGTAAAGTACATCCCCAAAGTATTTAAGAGATTTTTGTATAGGCTGACAAACACAGTATCATTAATTAGTAATGTACAGATGAACGAAAATTACATTCCAATTCAAATGTTTCAGGGATTTGTAGATATTTGTTTAATTTGCATCTGTGGCATGTTACTGAACAAACCCACTGGTATTCAGAAGACCGCAAAAGGAGTCAGGATGTCAATGGAATTTTGAAACTATACATGTTTATTAAGTCAGATCACCATTTTATGGTTAAAACAGATTACTTACATGATTATTTTTGACTCCAGTGGTTCTCAGCTGAGGACAATTTTGCCCCTCCAGGGATATTTGGCAAAGTCTGGAAAGATTGTTGGTTTTCACAACTGTGTTGGGAAGGAGAGAGAATGTGCCACTAGCATCTAGTGGGCAGAGGCTAGGGATGCAACTATATCCTAAAATATACAGGATGACCCCCACAACAAAGAATTATCTGACCTTAAATGTCAGTTGTGCTGAGTTTGGGAACCCTGTTTTGTCTAAAATGTCTGTCATAGGTTTTAGCACCTGATATTTAGGAAGAAAATCTTTTTTGATTCTTTTTTTTCTTTAAAGATTTTATTTATTTATTTGACAGAGAGAGAGAGACAGTGAGAGAGGGGACACAAGCAAGGGGAGTGGGAGAGGGAGAAGCAGGCTTCCCGCTGAGCAGGGAGCCCGATGCAGGGCTCGATCCCAGGACCCTGGGATCATGACCTGAGCCGAAGGCAGACGCTTAACGACTGAGCCACCCAGGTGCCCTTGATTCTCCTTCTTCTTTTTTTTAAAGATTTTATTTATTCATTATTCATTTGAGAGAGAGCACAAGTAGAAGGGAGAGCCAGAGGGAGAAGCAGACTCCCCACTGAGCAGGGAGCCAGACGTGGGGCTCAATCCCAGGACCCTGGGATCCTGACCTGAGCCAAAGGCAGACGCCCAACCATCTGAAACACACCAGGCACCCCATCTTTTTTGATTCTTAAGGTGTTTGCACTCTGGAAGAAAAATAATAAAGCAGGTGTCAGATATAAAGTATTTTGCTTCAAGTACATACAAAAGATCTTTAATCTTTCTCTGTAACTGGTGGAAACTTTAAATGAGTCCCAGGAGGAATGTTCTCTCGATTCCTGAGAGATGGATTACAGAGACTCGTGACTGGAGAAACCTGAAGCATTTATTCCCAGCACAAAGTGCTCACTGTTTTGTTTGTTTTTCTTCAAACTTCTTTCCCTTCAGTTATTCTTAAAAGCTTCAATTAAGTGCTAATTTCTTTTATCGCATCTCTTCTCTGAGACTTAACTAATGTCACCTTTAACAAGGATGGCTACTCATTATTCTCCAGCCATTGGTAGACTAGTTTAAAAAATCTTGAGTCTCAAAATCTGGGAAAAAAGTTAAATACTTGTGAATTTGTGTCAAGTCATTAGGAAAGGATTGACCTGATGCCTAAAATCCACCATTGTATCCTCTTCTTTGAGTTAAAACAGGGTTTACAAAAAAAAAAAAAACCCCGTTAAAATACAATTCATCTGGGGGAGCTAATATATTAATATATTAGCAACTGGTTCAATGGATTGGCTAGATTACTTTGCATGAGGTATAGGAATAGTGCAAGCTGGTGAGACTAATCTGAGTTCAGTGATGTCGTGTCAGTGGCTAGAAATCAGCTCTGGTGGGAATATTTGCACCAAATGGTGGGAATATTTACAAACCAAGGAAATCTGCAACCACACAAATCAGGGCTTCTCCCTACCTCCCACCCACCACCCCCCAAGAAGACTGACCGGTTTACCTGCACACGCTAGAAAATTAGGAGATAAAAGAAGTTTTTGTTTGGTCATTTTATCATGAGAGAGCAGGAAACAGTGCACCCAGGAGACATAAAGAGAAGCTCTGGTCTTTGGGCCATAGGGTCACAGTGTGAGGGCACTGAAGACTTGTAGAAAAGGTGGGGCCTGATGGAAGAGGAGGGGCCAGGAAAGTGGGGCTCTAATGAGAAATTCATTTATTTTAGAGCTCTGTGCACAAAGGTCAAGGGCATCTTGCCAGATTTTGGCAAACCTTAGAATTGGTTTCAGGTGAGAATACGGAAAATTCCATTAGCAAATGGATACACTGTCTTTAAGATAGCATGGAAATTTCACTGTTAGTATAGTTGAAATCATTAATACATTATGGTTTTTTGCCTAATTTCGATAAGCATAGGATAATTTTCCATTTAAGGCCCAGAAATACTCATGTGGGAGGGTTAACATTGCTCCATCAAAACAATGGCACCATATCTGTGACTATTTTATGATTTAAATAGTTTTATGAATGCACAAAAAATGACAAGTACTTAAAAGAATAGACTTTTATATATAAAGATAATAAAAAATGTTGATGTGAATGAAAAAATATTAATGTTTTGAAATTTGATTTTACAGAGAGTATGCAACATAGAGAAAAATGTTTCAGGAATGGCAATAAATTGGATAAATGAAGAACTTATTTGGTCAAATCAACAGGAAGGAATCATTACAGTAACAGATATGAAAGGAAACAATTCCCGAGTTCTCTTAAGTGCCTTAAACTATCCTGCAAATGTAGCAATTGATCCAGTAGAAAGGTAACTGCTGTTTTCAGACATTGAAGTAGATATCAAAATCTGATGATAATTCAGAGACTCATAACATTTTGAACTCAGAAGGACAAAGGTTGTCTGGATTTGAACCAAGGCAGGCTTCCTTCTACAAATGGTGCTCTTGATTATCCTGATTTCCTACTAGAGAAGAATAATTCCTTAAAAAAAATTTTTTTTTAAAGATTTTATTTATTTGACAGAGAGAGACACAGCGAGAGAGGGAATACAAGCAGGCGGGAGTGGGAGAGGAAGCAGGCTCCCTGCTGAGCCAGGAGCCTGATGCGGGGCTCAATCCTAGGACCCTGGGATCATGACCTGAGCCGAAGGCAGACGCTCAACCACTGAGCCACCCAGGCGCCCCAAGAATAATTCCTTTTTTAACTTGAAATCACATGGAATTTCCACAGCAGGGCAATAAATATTTGCTGAATTGGAATTTCATTCAAAATAGTCCAACTCCTCCTGTGCAGACATCCAGGGACTGCTGAAACACTGAGAGTTGGCCATTTAAGTGACTTTACCTTCACTTATGTGTCTATGATGTGTTTGCTCTCAGGTTTATATTTTGGTCTTCCGAGGTGGCTGGCAGCCTTCACAGAGTAGATCTCAATGGTGTGGAAGAGAAGATTCTGTTAGAGACGACAGAAAGAATAACAGCCGTGTCACTGGATGTGCTTGATAAACGGCTTTTTTGGATTCAGTACAACAGACATGGAAGCAATTCTTATATTTGTTCCTGTAATTATGATGGAGGTTCTGTCCATTTTGGCAAACATCTTACACAGTAAGTTTTGGCTTTAGGGCAAAATAAAGTAATTGCCATTTGAAGTTTGTCCAGCTGACCTAGTGGAGTGGCTTAGCACAGATTTGGAAGTCTAAAAGCTTCATGAGTACATGTCCTAGATTTACCATTTATTGGGCAGGTGGCTTTGGGAAGATTACATGACTTCTCAGTTTCTTTTTTTTTTAAGATTTTATTTATTTATTTGAGAGAGGGAGAGAGCACAAGTTGGGGGGCGGAGGGCAGAGAGAGAGGGAGAAGCAGACTCCCCACTGAGCAGGGAACCTGATGTGGGGCTCGATCCCAGGACCCCAGGATCATGACCTGAGCTGAAGGCAGACGCTTAACCAGCTGAGCCACCTCAGTTTCCTTTAATGTGGGGATAATAGTAGTAGCTATTTCTTGGGGTTATTGTGAAACGTAAGTAAAATTAATTAAGTAAAGACATGCAAATAAAAATAATTAACAGAGTTTTGGCAACTAATAAGTTCTCACATGTTGGCTGTAAGTTACAGTCAATCTTTTGGACTTACTCTGTCCTGTGTCTGTGAAGCACCTATTTCATTTGATATACTATCTTGCCTGTGACTGACTCACCAGCTTGTGGTAGGAGGCTGAAATTAGTCAAGTGTGAAATGGATACAACCAGAATCCACTCTTAGAGTGTTCCTATTTTCTTCCCTGTTTTACATTCATCACACTTAAATGCTGATTAGCAAAAGAATGGGACAATGAAGCTGAAGCTAGAAATTATGTCCCATTAATTCAGATTATGAATACATAAATAAAATCTTAAGCTTAGTGTCTGCTTCTAAACCTAAATGAGATACAATTGAAAAGGCAGGTAATTAAAACTCAGTCAATAAATTGAAATGAAGTGAAATGTTAATAAGCCTGGGAAGAAATGTTCTGCAATTCTTTATATATTTTCTGTTGTTTTTTAGGCACAATTTGTTTGCAATGTCCCTTTTTGGTGATCGGATCTTCTATTCAATATGGAAAAAGAAGACAATTTGGATAGCTAACAAACACACTGGGAAGGATATGGTTAGAATTAAGCTCGACCCATCATTTGTACCACCTGTTGGAATCAAAGTAGTGCATCCACTCTTACAGCCCAAGGCAGAGAGTGATGCTTGGGCACGTGGTGAGTCATCTTTGACCTTGAATGGAGTCTGGCACTTCGTCTCCACCCGTCCACCTGCTCAAGCCGGACACTTAGGGGCCATCCTTGGTTTCTCCCACTGCCTCAGCCCCAATTTTCAATCTACCGCCAAATCCTTTCCATTCCACCTCCTAAATACATCTCAAATACCCTCTTCTCTCCTCTACTGCTACCACCATAGTCTAACGACCAGCCTTTCTTGCCTGGCCTATTGTAGTAGCCCCTCAACTAATCTTTCTGTTTTCCCCTCTTGCCTTGAAATAGTTAATCTGATCCATTAACTCCCCTGCTTAAAATCCTTGGAAAGCTTGCCTTTGCATTTAGATCGAAATGTAACATTTTACCAGGCCTATCAATATATGGTGAAACTGATCTAACACTCCTCCTCCTCCGCTCGCTAGAATCTGATTCAAGTCTTTCCACAGTTGCTCAAACATTCTGTCCCCTTCATGCCTTTGGGCTTTAGCAGTCACTCCTTTCTCGGCCTAGAATTCTCTTCAGTTCTGAGCTTAAGTATCATGTCCGCAGATTAGCCTTCTCTGGTCATCCAATCAAGAGGAGGTGAAGAGGCCTACCTCTCACCTCTGATTTTTTTTTTTTCAGTACACTCTTCACTGAACTTATCCCAAGATGTAATTACATATTATTTCGCTTTCTTTCTGATAGTCTCTCCCACTTGATTATAAATGCCCTGCAGGCAGGGACCAATGCCTATTATTTATTTATTACGTAAACCTCCCTCTATTCAGTGGTTACTGATGTATTTATAAATGAAGAATTTTAAATAACATTAGTTAAATGGTTTGACTGAATCTAGTCGCAGTCCCAAATTTCTACTTTCAAATGTAGTCTCTGAATTCTTTAGCATATACGTTTTTTTAGGGAGGCTCTTCAATATGGTTTATATACCACACAAATGATGTTGTACTAACATTTTTTATATGTAAAAGGTTAATTTCAAGCAGGCTTTGATGTATATTTACTCTTATCCCCAGTCAGCCAGGAGAGGTTCTGAAGCAGAGATGGAATTCTTTGTTTTCTTTCTATCTGTTGGGTTCCCCTAGGGTTTGGTAATAGTGTGGGAAATGGTAGGGACTGTGTGTCCCTGCCACAGTCAGTAGATGAATGTGTTTGTTCCTGTCCTAGACATAGCTCCAGAAGAGAACTGTGGAGGCTGAGCAGGACAGGCACGAGATTGCTGAAGGGGGGCTGGAATCTAGGGCAACTGACATTATTATTTCTTATATCCTCAAAGAGTTAACTAATAGTGGGAGGACTTTTTAACTGATTTCTTTAAAAACTTAGGTAGAAACCATCATTTAATTTGTGTAATGACTCTGCTTTCAATGCAAGTGATGAGGAACTTCTAAGGTTAAAATAAATTCCAAGAGATGAAGTGTTTATTCAGATAAATTATTTTTTTAAAAACAGATTTACTTGAATTTACAAAGCAGAAGTGGTGGGAAACAATTCAGCTGTGGGTTGGAGCATAACATTAAGTAACAACCTAGTGGCAATGTTATAAGTGAGATGGTTGACCATGATCCATGCACTAAGGGCAGCGAATCTGATATTCTGCCAGATACCTTCCATGGGAAATTTTGACTCAAGCTGTCTTCACATACGACTCATTGTCCAAGTGGTGGTGACTCACTACAAAATTAGAACCAACCACTACTATGAATAAGTAATTATTGAGTCTCATTAGTAATCGTTATAGATATGTCCATCACCATCTCTTACATTTCTGGGTAATCTCTTGCTTTCCAAAGTATTTTCGTGAACATTATCTTATTTGTTTGTCACGGTAACATTGTGACACAGAAAGATCAGCAATTATCGTACTTATTTCATAATTGAGAAATCTGGAGCCTAGAGAAGTAGAGTGTGTTTTCCAAGATTACACAGCTTGTTAATGAGGGATTTTGGAGACGACAGTCTCGGCGATGAGTCTGTCAGTTTATTATTCTTTCTACCATAAACACTTGAGCTCTTCAGAATCCTCCACTGTTACTCAGCTTTTTTGATAGGGCGGTCAAATACGATCATTGAAAGCATGAAGTTTAGAAGAGAATCTATAGTGATTCATTAAAGAGCAGCTTCAACCCATCTGGCAAACCATGGACTTTGGTTGGGAAGCCATGGCCAGCTGCAGAGCTGCAGGAAGACCTGAAATGTAGAAGGCAGGTGGTATTGGAGATACTGGTTCCAGTCAGTGACCAAAGAACACGCTTCACATATACCCCAAGGGCAAAGGACTTTTGATTTCAAAAGCACTGTTACTTTAGCCTTCATTAAATAGGTCTGAATTATTTTAGTGCCTGGTAGAGCAGGAACTCTTCAAGTGGGATTTAAGGACTGTGAATCTCTTGATTGTATGGGTTAGATGAAAATATGCAAGTGTCCCTCCCTACGCAGGTGGTATAGAGCTGTCATCAGCTTCTCCAAGTGCCTTCACATTTAAAGACATACGACTTCTAGAGGCTGGCTAGTTCCTCCTGGATAGTGGGCTTACAACCTCAGCTCCTCTGGAGAGGTGGATGGTGGTGGTACTTGGTTTGCAAGGCATTTAGTAGTGAGATTACTTCAATGGGGAGATGGCTGAGAAAAATCATGTAACCTGGTTGGTATTATTTTTCACATAAAATTTAAGTATTTATACAGACAAGAGTCTCAATAGACTTCATGCAAAATGACTAAACCATCATTTATCAAAGCATGTTCTACAAAACACTGGTACTGTGGGGTTTAATGGGATTATTTGGGGGCAAAAAAGTTTCAGGGTCAAATGACTTAGATAGGCCAGGTTAAAAAAAATTAAACAGGGTGTCTTTTCCCCAAGTGATTTCTTAGAACCACTCATATGGTTAAGTGCATTGTTAGTCTCTAAGGACCATACAACCTATGGCATTTCCCTTAAAAAAAATTTTTTTTAAAGATTTTATTTATTTATTTGAGAGAGAGAGAGAGTGAGAGAGAGCATGAGAGGGGAGAGGCTCAGAGGGACAAGCGGACTCCCCGCTGAGCCGGGAGCCTGACACGGGACTCGATCTCCGGACTCGCAGATAGTGAGCTGAGCCGAAGGCAGTCACCTAACCAACTGAGCCATGCAGGCAGGCGCCACAGCATTTTCCTATTTTATTTTCTATGCAGCAGCCCGCTTGACTCCCAAATCTATTATTTCTAGCCCCGACCTCTATCCTGAGATCTAGACCAATTTTAAAAAAAGAGAAAGACTGAGGCACAGTGAGAGTTAAGCTGCAGAGAAAACTGATTTAAAACATTGGGGATTTATTCAGGGCGTATGAAAGTGAGCTGCACCAGTGAACACTGTCTGACCAAGGGCGAGGGTGGGGTTTACAAAAGCGAAGCCACAAAACCTCACAAGGAAGACACAGCAGTTTGTCGGTTTAAATAATCCTTGTCTTCTCGATTTGGATGGGCTGGTTACAGAGGAGCTGGGTGCCCCTGGTGGCTGAGCCCCAATCCACGCAGCAGAGCCACAGTTTCACCGTCGGTCTGGTTTTCTGATACTTCTACCCAGTTTCCTGAGAGTGGTCACTCAGGTCCCTCATCTGAGCCACACCTGCTTGCTGTCTGCACCCTGCAGGGTCCTGCCGTGGCACATGGAAAATATCCTTATCAAGGCCCATATATTTATCTGCTTTCTGAGCATTTCTGCTTGGATTTCTTGCAAGTGCCTTAGGCACAAAGGAAATAGTTGACCTACCAACTTCCACCTCCCTTCTCCCCAGCTCCAGTGTCCCCATCTCAGTGAATGGCATCTCACATCCATCTCCCAAGGCAGAAATCTCGGCGTGAGCCTTTCCCTTTTCTTTCCTCACTCCCACCCCATGAAATGAACCTCCAGCCCCCAACCACTGCCCCGCCTGCAATCAAACCACTAGTGACCTATTCTGCAGCAATTCGTCCCTAAGTTCTGCTTAATCAGCATCTCTGCCTCCCTTCTCCATGCTGCCGGGAGCATAACCCTTCAGAAATGAGAGCCCAGTCATGCCATTCCTCGGTTAAAACCAATCAACAATTCTGTTGCCCATGATGGAAATCCAGTCTCTTTATTTACCCTGTTCATAGCTGTTCACAGAAGGTTCTCGGCTGCACCTCTCACCATTGCCTGCATTACATTCCATGCTGCAACCCTGCTCAAAGATTTAATTTCCTTCCACAAGATATGCTCGCTGTGAGCCCCCTCCCCCACACCCCGCGCCCGGCCTTTTGGCATGTTCAGAAACGTGTTTTCTCCTCTGCACCGGCTCACTCTCTTTGTTCTCGGAGAAGTAGCTCAAACGTTACCTCTTTCAGAAACACCTTCCCTGCCTCACTAATGGTGAGCCTCCGTTAGCTTTTCTCAGAATAACACATTTCCCTCACTTGGCTCCCTTGCTCTTATGAGGACAGGTGGACACCTCCCGGTTGTACTCCCAGCGCCTAGAGGACATTTTATAAATAAGAGTTGAAAGAAAAAAGAAGAAATTGCAAGAAGCCCAGAGATATGTTCAGAGTGTTTTGTATAGCCTATTCCATAACCAAAAATAAAAGATTTGTTCTATTTTATAGGACAAATAAAAAAAATAAACAATAGTTGAAAAAAAAAAAAGAATGAATAAACACCCTTTGTCACTTTTTCCCCTAAATAATATCCTGACGAAAAAGTTTTAAAGAGGTATCATAGTGTCAAGTACGTGTCATCTTCCTTAGATGTCGTAAGAGCCCCCCTTCCCTTGGTCTGACAGATAGTCTGCTCCCGTTGGTATATAATGACTAAATTCCCAATGTTTTACATCAGTTTTCTCAGTTAACTCTCACTGTGCCTCAGTGTATTTTTCTTTTTTCCTTGAATTGGTCTGGATCTCAAGAAAGAGGTCTGAGCTAAAAATAATAGATTTGGGAGCCACATGTGGACTGCTGCATAGGAAATAAAATAAGAAAACGCCACAGGCTGTGTCATCCTTAGAAATAAATCGTTATAATTATTGAGTGTGTAAAAAATGATCTGCTCTGGTGTTACCCATATAATCTCATTTAATTTTCGCAACAATCCTATGAACTAGGTGTGATTATTCCTACCATTTTATAGGTTAAAAAGCTGAGTTGCAGAAGGGTCATAATAGCGCGTTCAAGGTCACACTGTGGAGGAATTGGGATTTGAACCCAGGCAGAGTGACACCATGCTTCTTCCTCAACCATGCTAAAGAAATTCAGCAATATTTTATATAGTAGCAATTATATTACTATTCTCTCTCATTTCATATCTTAGATTTTGCTTTATTTGTTTGGGGAAAACCTGTAATTTGGCATATTCTTAGCTATCCATGGCCTCCCGGTGGTTAAATTCTTTGGTGTTCATAGATCATGGGGCCAAAATCTCTCTCTCTTTCTCTCTCTCTCTCTCTCTCTCTCTCTCTCTCTCTCACACACACACACACACACACACACACACACACACACACACACACACACACCCTCCCCTGGCTGTCACAGAATTGATCTCCCATTATTTCAAGTTCAACTTATATGGATTTTTGCAACTAGTTTTACTGCTCATATATACTGCTATAAAAGGTCCAAATATTTTTGCTTTCTTCTGTACTCTTGAAATGTAGATTCCAGTTTTATGCTCATAAGAGAGTTTCCAAAGCATATTCTTTGGAAAATGAAGGGTGTCTACCATCAGCACTGTGCAAAATACTTTACATTCATTTCATGCACAAAAATATTACTGAATTTCTTTGGTTCTGAGATTTCATGAAGGAGAATTGCTTCCACCTGGAGATCTACCTGCTTATGGAAGTGATTAGTAGAGTTAAAACTGCCCGGGTGGGACTCTGATTCATTTTGATGATGTCATTGCTGGAATGTCTACTGTAAAACCTTGCCTATTTGGAAACCTCTAGAAAAGAATCATCCTGGATATTTGAGTATTTTTTCATACAGTTGTTTTCCAAATGTTTTCATTATGGTTAACTATACATAACTTAAGATATACAATCTTAAGTATTTTTAAGTGTACATGGGGGCGCCTGGGTGGCTTAGTCTGTTGGGCATCTGCTTTGGCTCAGGTCAGGATCCCAGGGTGTTGGGATCGAGCCCCGCATCAGGCTCCTTGCTTGGTGGGGAGCCTGCTTCTCTCTCTCCCTCTGCCTGCCGTACCACTGCTTGTGCTCTCTCTCTCTACGAATAAATAAATGTTTTTAAAAAAGCATTTTGAAGTGTATAGTTCAGTGGCATTAAGTACATCCACACACTTGTACACCACCACCACCATCCATCTCCATAATATCTCTAACTCTTCTCATCTTATAAAACCAAAATTCCATACACATTAGCTATACCATCTCCCAGCCTCTGGCAATCACCATTCTACATTCTGTCTTTATGATTTTGACTGCTCTCAGTACCTCATAGAAGTAGAATCATACAGTTGTCTTTTTGTGACTGGCTTATTTAACTTAGCATAATGTCCTCATTTCATCCGTATGGTAGCAGGTGTCAGAACTTTCTTCCTTTTAAAGGTTGAATAATATTCCATTGTGTGTGTATATACCACATTTTGTTTATCCATTCATCTGTTGATGGATATGTGGGTTACTTCCATGTTTTAGCTATTGTGAAAAATCCTGCAGTGAACATGGGCATACAAATATCTCTTCAAGACTCTGCTTTTAATTCTTTTGGATATATACCCAGAAGTGAATTGCTGGGTCATGTAGTATTTCCCTTCTCAATTTTTTGAGGAATCACCATACTATATTCCACACAGTGGCTATACCATATTATATTTCCACCAACACTTTTTTTCTGTTTTCATACACTTTTAAATGATCAGTTCAAACGCCCAAATCTCTGTAATTTTTCATAGAAATCTTAGTAAAATATGGATGGTTTTATCTTCCTAACATTATTTATATATAGTTATTGACATTTTGTTAATGATGAGGGTCACACAAAGATACATGCCAGTGGGGCAATCGTCAGACTGGTTTGAGGCAAAGCTGGGTTTTATTTTATTTTATTTTATTTTTAAAGATTTTATTTATTTATTTGACAGAGAGAGAGACAACTAGAGGGGGAACACAAGCAGGGGGAGTGGGGAAGAAGCACACTCCCCACTCTGCAGGGAGCCCAGTGTGGGGCTTGATCCCAGGACCCCAGGATCATGACCTGAGCCAAAGGCAGATGTTTAACAACTGAGCCACCCAGGCGTCCCCAAAACTGGGTTTTAAATGCGAGTTTGCTCTGACACCAAATTGCTGCCACTTGAAATGTCTTTTAAATACTTGGAATGGTTCTCTATCACTTTTCTCTTTTCTTTCTTGCTGTCAACTCTCACTTTTTGCTGGTTTCCACCTGCCTGGCTGGGGACTCTATTTATTTTCAAATCTGAGGCATTTCTTTGCCATTTATTTGTTGAGGAAACCAGATCATTTGTCCTGTCGCATTTTCCACAATTTGGATTTTGCCGAGTATAACCCCATGGTGTCATTTAACATGATTCCATACTTCCTACACACAGATAATTTGGGCCTAGAAGCCTGATCAGATTCAGATTTTTTTGTCAGAGTACTTAGAAGATGGTACTGCAGGTGGTACTGTATGCTTCCTACAGATCACACCAGGGGTTGTGTAGTGCCTAGTTCTGGTTCTTATTGTGATGTTCAAGATTCATTGGCAGTTTAGGTGTTGCCAAAGTGGTCCATCCATCGTAAAGTTTCCCATCAGCCTTTCACATAATAGCTTTAGAAGCTATTATGATTGCCTAGAGCCATTTTCTCATAAGAGTTTCAAAGAGATGATATTCTAATTCTATCATTGCTTATGCATTTGTTAGCTGAAGAACTTTTCTCCATCAGCTATAATTTCCCTGGGGAGGATCTTTTATAGGAAAAGTAAACTAAATGTTTGATTCTTTCCTTTATCTGTTTTTAGAATAAAGTGTCTTTTTTTTTAAAGCATCTTCATAAACTCAGAGATTTAAAAAAATTTGACATGTTTCTATTCATTGCAGTTATTATCATTTTGACATCAAACTGTACCATCTTTCTCCAGGAGGAGCCCTGAACTGAGGCTTCTAGTCTTTGTGGGAGAGATGACCAAGAGGGATCTCAGCAGCCCTCTCCCAGGAAGGCCAGTCTAGAAAGCTGGGCTGAGGCCGTGTGTGGGCTCCCTGGAATCATGCAGTCATTTCTGGCAATGGGAAGTGCAGTGGGGGTGGGGCGGTGACAATGGGAGTGGCATGGACACCTTGCATTTTCACCGTCATGCTAGGGGCTGGCCATGGTCACACTTGTCAGAAATGGGTACAAAGTAAGAAATGACTGAGTGGGCCCAAGGGGCTCATCTGGAGTAAAAGGCACGTATTTGTTAACTGCTCAGAGGCTGTTGATTTGTTTACTTTCTGATTCTCAGAGGGGTTTAGATGGATAAGGGTACCAAGTAGCTGAATTCTGGCGAAGTGGTTTTTGTTTTTACAGTAATTAGGAATTCCGAGAAACTATTCTTGTATTTTCTTCCTCGTTATTTTCTATTAACAAAGAAGAATAAAGCTATATTATACAGTCTGGGAAGTTTTTTGAGGAAATTGAAGAAGTCATTTATTCAGGGAACTCATTAATGAGGAAGACAATAAATAAATGAAACAAAAACATAACTAGGTTCTGGGGCACCTGGGGGGCTCAGTCGGTTGAGCGACTGCCTGCGGCTCAGGTCATGATCCTGGAGTCCCGGGATCGAGTCCCGCATCGGGCTCCCTGCTCAGCGGGGAGTCTGCTTCTCCCTTGGACCCTCCCCCCTCTCATGCTCTCTCTCTATCTCATTCTCTCTCTCCAATAAATAAATAAAATCTTTTTAAAAATAAAAAAATATATATTATATGTATAATATATATTTTTTCTATAAAAACCCATAGTTATATATATGCACATAAATACAAGTATACATACATACACACAAGTATGTGTCTATCTATCTATCTATCTATCAGGAGATGGGTCTACAGCCAGAAGGCTTGAGCTTGAGTCCCAGGTTTACCCCTTATTACCTTTATGCGATCCTTAAGACATGGTTTCCTAATCTGTAAAATGAAAGATAACATGTGCTCTGCATAGCTTAAAGGCTTGTTATGAAAATTAAATGAGATAATATAAATGCTTTACAAAATGTTATTTGAATTTTTTGTTGTATGTGCTAAATACTGGGTGTGCTGATACGGAGGTATAAGACTAGTTAAAGTGAGTAAGTTCACATGGAAGAGACTAGAAAGGCTTTGTTGCTGAGGCGAGTCTTACCCTGAATTTGAGGTGGAGGAAAGTTGATCAGTCGATGGGGGAATCCCATGGGCATTGTTTCAGAACTGGGCCAGGGTAAGTTCTATAGATTTCCTCGGCGGTAGAAAAGCTCACGAGAGCCTGTGCGTTAGGCAGTTTTTGAAGGCGCAGTTGGTGGTGGACATTAACTCCATGATTAGGAGCTTTAATTTGATCTCAGAGGTACTTAAGCCACACGGCTGAGCTCTGGGAAGGGGTGTTATCTGAGGTCAGCAGCAGCTGGTTGAGCACTAGCTTTGGCCTAATTTGAAGCTAAAGAACAGCAGAAGATTACGGAGATTAAACAAAAATATAGTCCTCAATCCTCTATGCCTTGCCACTTCCTAAAATGACCTTTTAAAGTGTTTAGCGCCTGAATTCAGGTGGCATCCTCAGCCTAACCATTTAGAGGAGAATGGTGATTGCTTTCCTGGCCATCTTCATCATTAAAGAGTGATATATATTGCTAATAAGTGCCATTCAAACCATCAGCAGCATGGTAGCGTGGAAGGGGTACTGGGCTAGGATAGTCTGAGTTCTAAGGCTAAGGTTGACTGGAAATTCAAGGAGAAACGAAATAAAGGAGTTAAGTTGCAGGTGACATGATCACAGGGTTTTTTGTGTTTTTTTTGTGTGTGTGTGTGCATGAAGCCTATGTTTGTAGTATACCTGTGTTGTGAAAGGCACCAGGCTAGGTGCTGTTTGGGCTATAAAATGTGAATGGATTACATGTCTTATCCTCAAGAAGCTTATTGTTAATGGAAAAAAGAAGCATATATATATATATAATCGTGATGACAATGGGATGATGGTGATGATGATGATCAGAGGACAGGTAAGTGCAGGAGAGAGGTAGGAGAAAAGTACGAAAAAGGGATAAATAATAGTGGAGCTAGATGAGTAATAGAGCATTTCCTGTACCCTGGACACTAATTGTTTTTCTTCAATAAGCAGTTTGAATCCCTATTAATACACCATAACAGTAATGAAGGTTTGAGACTCCTTAGAGGTATAAACTTAGAGGAATTTACCACAAACATCTGATTCTGTATAGAACCATAAAATTTTTTTTTAAAGTAAGGGATCTCAGAATATTTATTCCAAAACTTTTAATTCATGGATTAGGAAACCAAGGTGAAAGAGATAATGATTCGATGTAAAGGCAGAACCAGAAAACTTGGTTTTTCCTAGTCCTTAATCCAGTACTCACCTGTCATGCTGGGTTTGGCAAGACTTTTACAAGGGATATTTATAGGGAGCATAATTTCTTAATTTTTTGTTACGTCAAGAAAGTGGTAGCACTTTGGTGCCTTTAAAAGGCTGAGTCAGAGGACTGCCTCTTCACCTGGTAGTTAGGGTGCTGGTGGATTCATGAATCATTTACTAAAGCCAGTTAGATCTTCAAATTAAAAAAGAAAGGCCAGGGGCACCTGTGTGGCTCAGTTGGTTAAGCGTCTGCCTTCCACTCAGGTCATGATCTCAGGTCCTGGGATGGAGCCCCGCATCGGGCCCCTGCTCAGCGGGAAGCCTGCTTCTCCCTCTCCCTCTGCCTGCCACTCCCCCTGCTTGTGCTCACTCTCTCTCTGTCAAATACTTAAGTAAAAATATTTTTAAAAAAAGAAAGAAAGGCCAAGCCAGACATTTCTGTATTTTTATTGTTGTTATTCCCTTGCAAACTTTATAAAAATTAAAGTTCAAAAAAATACATTTTTTTAAGAACTTTGAAGTGGGTGCATTTTGTCTACTTTTAAAATTTGGATCATTTTATTTTTTCATTTTGCTTAGTTAAAATTTTGGTAAGTAAAGCATGTAGGAACCTGAAAGCAATGTAGCTCTATATGTGTGATTGGTGGAAAAACCATGGATAAGAAACAAAATGCTTGGAATCAATATGCAAGAATCTATTCAGTGTAAATCTGAACTGATTCAGTAGGTAATATTGCAACAGTATTGAATAGTCAGCAAGACTGATTTTGTATTTAATTCTGTCATAAGATCTGAATAAACAAGTTTAAAATAACAAAGTTCACAACACAGACTTGCTAAAAAGAGGTATTCATAATTGAGGGGAGGCTGGGATGTTTCAATAGCACATCAGGCAGGTGTTTTTCAAAGTGTGTTGTGAAGACTCTTGGCAACAGAATCACTCTGATTCAGTTGAAAATGCAGATTCCTGAGCCTTTCTCTTGATTCACCAAGTCAGAATCTCTAAAGGATGACATGCCAGGGAGTCTCAATGCACACCAGGGACATTTTCAAGAGGGAAAAAATATGTTTTTACTGTGTCATGCTGTTGTTGATCAAGAGGAATGTTTAGTGACTTGAAATAGAAGGAAATTGGTAGAGTCAGGGTGAGGAGACTTCTTTATAAGTAGATAAACAGAGACCAGAGGAACAACCCCACATGGAGAATGGTCTCAGCTTCTTGCACAGCTGAGCTCAGGCTCTCGCTGGTTTGTTCCCCATGCCATTCGCAGCAAGACTGTGTTTTTGCAGTCCTTCCATTGGGCCCTTGGCTCTTCTCATTATTCACAGACTCTCAATGATCTCAACCCTGCCTTGACTCGGGATCCATGACCCCAGTCTTCCCCCGCTGTCACCTCTTGCCAGAGTGCTGACCTCTATATCTACTTGGATCCCGAAATCTGCCCTCAGACTCAGGATTAACTCTGTATTTCCCAGAACTTTTTACAAAGGCCCTGTCATTGTTAAAATTGGCAAAAAGTAAGAAGGAACAAAATTGGAATAGGGATATATGCGTTACTAGTTCGTCTCTTGACTCTGGCTCTGAAAATCAAAGGTGCAAAGTTGTCCATTTATTGTTCCATATATATCTGGCTAATCCAGCCCCAGCACCTACCTCACTAAACAGATTTTACTATTTTCCCTGGGCTATTTTGTAAAGCATGGTATACCACCAGCGATGGACTCAGAAATTTGGGGATAAGACATATGGCAGTGGTATATTTTGAGTCTGAAAGATGTTGTTCTTTAAATAAGGATCCTAAAAACAGCTAAATATATATGTAGATCGGACCTATAACTATTATACTTAAAAAAAGATGTTCTTAGGATTAAAGCTTTTTTTGTTTCTTAAACAGATATTTCATTTTCAGGAGTTTTGTTTATGTGCTTTATTATTTTTCTTTTTATGAAAGTAAACCAGAATGAGTGAAATAAAGGGGATTAAGAGTACTCTTATCTTGATGAGCACTGAGAAATGTATAAAATTGTATTTGTATATGTATAAATATACATATATATATATAAAATAAGTAAAGCAGAGGGGCGGTATAGTCGTTTAATTGCCTACCTCTTGGTTTCTGCTCAGGTGGTGGGCTCAGGTCATGATCTCAGGGTTGTGAGATCCGGCTGGGCACCGTGCTCATATTCAACCCGGAGTCTGCTTAAGACACTCTCTCCCTCTCCCCCTACCCCTTCTCCTTGCTCTCTCTCCCTCTCTCTCTTTCTAAAATAAATAAATAAATCTTTATAAAAAATAAGTAAAGCAGGATGAAAAAGCTACTAGTGTTTAGTGTTTATAGCCCAAGGAATGAAATCTCCAGCTGATTAGGATGTCCAATCCTGAGTGCTTGGTAGGAATAATACAATTAGAGAAATAAGTGGGCTGCCTCTCTGAATGCTTCAGAATCCAGGCTAATACTGTTTAGCTCCAGAGCAGTGCCACCATGGGGAAAGACAACACCCCTGCTCTTGTCACAGGGAAATTAGACTTCTAAGAACCACAATGGGATCAAGCAGTGTCCCCGTCAAAATACATCTCCACTCCAAATAAACCATCTTCTCTTTTAGATCAGAAACCCTGCAAATGGAGGAAAGGTAACTGCAGAGGTAGCATGTGTGGTGAAGACTCGAAGTCCCATTTGTGCACGTGTGCGGAGGGATATACTTTAAGCCAAGATGGAAAGTACTGTGAAGGTAACGTGCAGGGGGGTAGCTGCCTAATGCAAGGACAGGCCACCTGGGCCAGTGGCTGGTCTTCAGTGGGTCATCCACAGCCTTGAAGCAAAACAACTTGAGGTTCCCCCCCCGTTTTTCCCCAGAAAAATTATTTTTTTCTTCTGTTATTAAAGCCTCTGTAATAGCTTTCAGATCTTCTTTATGTGCTGTGTTCCTAGATCCAATACTCTTAGAGGCTACTCAGAGTTTGATATATGGCAGGGATTCTCTGAGTGGACACCACAAACCTCTGTGGGTTTGACAGTATGCAAAATGTCAGTATTTTCAAATTTTTGCAGTTCCATAGCTATCATTAGATCTTCAAAGGGTAAGTGACTCCTACACCACATCCCATGAAAGTCTGGTAGGAATCTTGAGAAGCTATGCACCAAGACTGTTTATCTGGGGCTCTTCCTATTTTGAGGCTTCAGGCCCAATTCAATGAACCGGGGAGAAATACTGTATTCTTTCACCTGGGAGGTGGGTCCAGCGGGTTACTAATGAAAAGCATCCAATGGCTGTTAGCACACATTCAGTAGAATTAGTTGCGGTATGATGTCAGGTAAACCTGACCTTGAAGTATAAGTTAAGTATATGTCCCCTGCTCACCTGGGACTACTGGGGGGAGAGCCATAGCATAGAACAGTGGCCTGGAAGGCTGGGTTTCAAGCGGAGTGAAGCTGCTGGGGAATGTACCTACATTCAGGTGAAGGGCTCCTGTCAGCTCTGAGAAGGCTGAAGAGCAGAACAGGCGATGTCATATCCCTATCAAGAACTTTCAAGAGTCCCCGCCTTCAATGGCTACATCTTTTCATGGGAAATTGTACTACTTTTTCCTGAAGGTAATTCTAGTATGAAAATACAGAACTATTTGAAAGTTTAAACTGTAACAGTAAAAATGGCTTTCATGACAATTGAACTGACTTCTTTCATTTTTTGCGAGGGTAGCAAAAACAGTATTTCCATGGTCAGTTACAGCAAATGCAAGTGTGAGATATTCTACTTTGTGCTGACTTACTAGCAATATTACAATTTATTTTAAAAAATAAGTATGTTTTACTGTTGTCATTGTATAGATGTCAATGAATGTGCCTTTTGGAATCATGGATGTACTCTTGGATGTGAAAACATCCCTGGATCTTATTATTGCACATGTCCTGTAGGTTTTATTCTGCTTCCTGATGGGAAACGGTGTCATCGTAAGTATTTATTGCATTTTTTTTCTTTCATTTTCAGTGATGTTTCCAAGGTGGCTATGATCTGGGTTGTTGGTCCTTGATCAGCAGTATGCATCAGAATTACCTTGATGTTTTATTATGTACATGAATGACAGGACCACAGACCTATTAAATCAAAACTTCTAAGGTTGGGAAAAAGTATATAGATCTCTCTCTATATATATATTTCTTGTTTCTTTATCCATATTTTCTTATGTCTCTCTGAAAGATAAGTGTGTAAAAATATAATCGTGATACATTATTACATCTAAAACACTAGCTGTAATTTCCTGCTATCATCTATTATCCAGTTACTTTTTGGGTATAATCACAATACCGTTGTCACACCTGAAAAAATTAGCAGGAATTCCCTAATAAGACCAAATGTCTAGACAGTGCTCAACTTACCTTAAAAAGTTTTTTTAAACAGTTGAATTGTGTGAATAACTATCCAGACAAGAGCAATGTGTTTTATTAGCTTAATACTTTTCTTTTATTCTACAGATTCCCTCACCTCTGTTTTTTCCTCCTTTCAAGTATTTGTTGAAGAAACTGTTTTTTTTTCCCCCCTGTGGCTTCTTACATTTTGGATTTTACTGATCGTGCTTCTGTGATGTCCCTGACTTTCTGCAAACTTGTAGTTAGATATAAAGGCTTGAGCAGATTCAGCTTTGACATTTTTTGGTAGGAATACTTCTAGGTGTGTTTGTGCTTCCATCAGGAGACACATAATATCTGGTCATTTCTCTTTCTGTCATCCATTATAAAGTTCCTCAATAGTCTTTTATTTTTCTTTTTTAAGCTCTGTCCAGTTTTTTTTTTTAAAGATTTTATTTATTTTTTTGAGAGAGAGAGATAGCAAGAGAGAGCATGAGAAGGGATGGGGGGAGAGGGAAAAGCAGGGTCCCTGCTGAGCAAGGAGCCCAATGTGGGACTCCATCCCAGGACCCTGGGATCATGACCTGAGCCGAAGGTAGACGCTTAACTGAGTGAGCCACCCAGGCACCCCTGGCCAGTTTTAATAAAGAAAAATTTTGCATGATTTACTTTTCACTGGTCTGTTCTGACATATTTCTTTCTTTTTAAAAAATATGTGTTTTGTTTTATTTTTATTCTTTTAAAAAATTTCCAGGATAATTAGCATACAGTGTTATATTAGTTTCAGGTGTACAATATAGTGATTCAGCAATTCTATACATTACTCAATGTTCATCAAGATAAGCCTACTCTTAATCCCCTTCACCTATTTCACCCATGGTTCCACCGATCTCCCCTCTGGTAACCATCAGTGTGTTCACTATAGTTAAGAGTCTGTTTCTTGGGGAGCCTGCTTCTCCCTTTGCCTGCAGCTTCACCTGCTTGTGCTCTCTCTCTCTGACAAATAAATGAAATCTTATTAAAAAAAAAAGTCTGTTTCTTGGTTTCTCTTTTTCTTTGTTCATTTGTTTCCTAAGTATTACATATGATAAATTCATATGATATATGTCTTTCTCTGACTTATTTCATTAACATTATACAATCTAGATCTATCCATGTTGTTGCAAATGGCAAGATTTCATTCTTTTCTATGGCTGAGTAATATTTTATATATATATATATCACTTCTTTATCCATTCATCTGTTGATGGACACTTGAGTTGCTTCCATAATTTGGCTATTGTAAATAATATGACAATAAACATAGGGGTGCATGTATCTTTTTGAATTAGTGTTTTTGTGTTCTTTGGGTAAATACCCAGTAGTGGAATTACTGGACCATATAGTAATTCTATTTTTAATTTTTTGAGGAACCTCCATACTGTTTTCCACAATGGCTACATCAGTTTGCATTCCTACCAACAGTGCACAAGAGCTCCTTTTTCTCTATGTTCTTGCCAACACTTGTTTTTCTTGTATTTTTGATTTTAGCCATTCTGACAGGTGTGAGGTGATATCTCATTGTGGTTTTGATTTGCATTTTCCTGATGATGAGTGATGTTGAACATCTTTTCATGTGTCTGTTGGCCATCTGGATGTCTTCTTTGGAGAACTATCTGTTCAGGTCTTCTGCTCATTTTTTAATTGGATTATTTGTTTTTTTGGGCTTTGAGTTGTACCAGTTGTTTTTATATTTTAGATACTAACCCCTTATCAGATATGTCATTTACAAATATCTTCTCCCATTCAGTAGATTGGTTTCTTTTTGTTTTGTTGATTGTTTCCTTTGCTATGAAAAAGCTTTTCTTTTGATGTAGTCCAGTAATTTATTTTTGCTTTTGGTTCCGATGCCATATCTAGAAGAAATATTCTATGTCACAGAAATTATTACCTGTTCTCTTTTCTAGTGTTTTTATGGTTCTAGGTCTCATGTTTAAGTCTTTAATCCATTTTGAGTTTATTTTTGTATATGGCAAAAGAGAGTGGTCCAGTTTCATTCTTGCATATAGCTGTCCACTTTTCCCAACACCATTTGTTGAAGAGATTGCTTTTTCCCATTATATATTCATTCCTCTTTTGTCAAAGATTAATTGACCATATAATTGTGGGTTCATTTCTGCGTTTTCTATTCTAGTCCATTGATCTATGTATCTACTGTTATGCCAGTATCATACTGTTTTAATTACTACAGCTTTGTCATATAACTTGATGTCTGGAATTGTGATACCTCCAGTTTTGTTTTTGTTTTTCAAGAAGGCTATGGCTTTTCAAGGTCCTTTATGGTTCCATACAAATGTTAGGATTATTTGTTTTAGTTCTCTGAAAAATGCTGTTGGTATTTACAATGATTAATTCTTCTTGTTGGATTATTCCCTTAATGATTATGTAGAGTCCTTCTTTCTCTCTTGTTATAGTCTTTCAGCACTTTGAATATATCATGCCACTTTCTTCTCTCCTGCAGAGTTTCTGCTAAAAAATCAGTGGATAGCTTTATGGGGTTTCCCCTGTATGTAACTGTTTCTTCTCTTGTTCCTTTTAAAATTCTCTCTTTATCAGTACTTTTTGCCACTTTAATTATTATGGATCTTTGTTTGGACTTCCTTGGGTTGATTTTGTTGGGGGCTCTCTGTATCTCCTGGATATGGATATCTGTTTACTTCCCCAGTTTTGGGAAGTTTATAGCAATTATTTCTTCAAATATATTTTTTGCCCCCTTTCTCTCTCTTCTCCTTCTGGGATTCCCATAATGTGAATGTTGTTAGGCTTGATGGTATCACTGAGTTCCCTTAGCCTGTTTTCATTTTTTATTATTCTTTTTTCTCTCTCCTGTACAGGTTGATTGCTTTCCATTACCCTGTCCTCCAGCTCACTAATCCATTCTTCTACTTCCTCTACTCTACTATTTATTCCCTCTGGGATTATTATTGCAGTTAACTGAGTTCTTCATCTCTGATTGGTTCTTTTTTGTATTTTCTATCTCTTTGTTGGGGGTCTCACTGAGATAATCCACTCTTTTCTTAAGTCTAGTGAATATCTTTATGACCATTACATTAAATTCTTTATAAGGCATATTGCTTATTTCTATTTTTGTTTATCGCTCTTGCTGTGATTTTGTCCTGTTTTTCAGTTGGGATATGTTCCTCCATCTCCCACTTTGTCTAACTCTCTGTGTCTATTTCTTTTTTTAAAATTAAGATTATTTATTTATTTATTTTAGAGAGGGAGAGAGCATGAGTGGGAGGGACAGAGGCAGAAAGCATCCAAGCAGACTCCATGCTGAGTGTGGAACTCCATGTGGGACTTGATCCCAGGACCCTGAGATCATGACCTGAGCCAAAACCAAAAGCTGGATGCTCAACCGACTGCGCCACCCAGATGCCCTGTTTCTATTTCTGTGTGTTAGGAAAGTCAGCTGTGTCTCCTGCTCTTGAAAGTAGTGGCCTTATGAAGAAGAGGTCCTGTAGTGCTCTGCAGTGTAATGTCCACTGTTCACCAGAAACTGGCAATTTAGGGGTGTCTTCTGTGTGTGTTGGGTGTGCCCTGTTGTTGTGACTGAGCCATGTTTGCCTTTAGTCCAGTTATCAGCAATGGCTCTCTTCACTTGTTGTGGAAAGGATTTGGTTCCTGTGTTGTTCCTTTTTTTGGGGTCGTGATAAGTGTACTCTTTTATCCCCATCACGTATTTGACCCATCTCCCCACCCAACTCCCCTCTGGTAACCATCAGTTTGTTCTCTATAGTTAATAGTCTGTTTCTTGGTTTCTCTCTCTCTCTCTTTTTTCCTTTGTTCATTTGTTTTGTTTCTTATATTCCACATATCAGTGAAATCATATGGTGTTCATCTTTCTCTGACCAATTTTTCTTAACATTATTCTCTCTATCTCCATCCATGTCATTGCAAATGGCAAGATTTCATTCTTTTTTATGACTGAGTAATATTCCATTACACACACACACACACACACACACACACATATCATCATCATCATCCAATTCTTTATCCATTTACCTATTGATGGACACCTAGGCTGCTTCCATAATTTGGCTATTGTAAATAATGCTGCAATAGACATAGGGGTGTATGTATCCCTTTAAATTAGTTCGTATTTTTTGAGTAAATATCCAGTAGTGCTATTCTGACAGGTGTGAGGTGATATCTCATTGTTTTTATTTGTATTTCCCTGATGATGAGTGATGTTGAGCATCTTTTCATGTGTCTGTTGGCCATCTGTGTGTCTTCTTTGGAGAAATATCTGCTTATGTCTTCTGCCTATTTTTAAATTGGATTATTTGTTTTTTGGGTGTTGAATTGTATCAATTCTTTATATATTTTAGATACTAACCCCTTATCAGATATGTCATTTACAAATATCTTTCCGGTTCAGTGGTTGTCTTTTTGTTTTGTTGATTGTTTCCTTTGCTGTACAGAAACTTTTTCTTTTGAGGTAGTCCCAACAGCTTATTTTTGCTTTTGTTTTCCTTGCCTTAGGAGACATATCTAGAAAAAATATTGCTGTGGCCAATGTGAAAAAATTACTGCCCGGGCTCTCTTTAAGGATTTTTGTGGCTTCTGGTCTCATATTTAGGTCTTTAACCCATTTTGAGTTTGTTTTTGTGGATGGTGAAAGAGAGTGGTTCAGTTTCATTCTTTTGCATGTAGCTGTCCAGTTTCCTGACACCGTTTGTTAAAAAGACTGTCTTTTTCCCATTGTATATTCTTGACTCCTTTGTCGAAGATTGCTGACAATATAGTTGTGGGTTTATTTCTGGGCTGTCTATTCTGGTCTATTGATCAATGTGTCTATATGTGTGCCAGTACCACACTGTTTTGATTACTACAGTCTTGTAGTATATCTTGAAATCTGGGATTGTGATACCTCCCATTTTTTTTTTTTTTCAAGGTTGCTTTGGCTATTCGGTCTTTTGTGGTTCCATACAAATGTTAGGATTATTTGTTTTAGTTTCATTCTCTGAAAAATGCTATTGGTGTTTTGATAGGGATTACATTAAATCTGTAGATTGCTTTGGGTATTAGAGACATTTTAACAATATTTGTTCTTCCAATCAATGAGCATGAAATGTCTTTCCATTTCTTTGTGTCATCTTGAATTTGTTTTATCAGTGTTTTATAGTTTTTAGAGTACAGGTTCCTCACATCTTTGTTTAAATTTATTCCTGGATATTTTATTGGTTTTGGTGCAGTTGTAAATGTGATTTTTTTCCCCCCTTAATTTCATTTTCTGTAGCTTCATTATTAGTATATAGGAATGCAAGAGATTTCTGTACATTGATTTTGTGTCCTGTGACTTTACTGAATTCATTTATTAGTTCTAATAGTTTTCTGGTGGAGTCTTTAGGGTTTTTCCTATATAGTATCATGTCATCTACAAGTAGTGAGAGTTTTTCATCTTCCTTACCAATTTGGATACTTTTATTTCTTTATGTTGTCTAAGTGCTGTGGCTAGGATTTTCCCGTATTAAATAAATAAAATAGTGGGTGTGGACATCCTTGGTCTCTGTTATTAATGGATCAGTCTGGAGCCACTTTGGGCTTGAGTTGGGTCACAACAGATGTTTGCCAGAGCTGTGGCTGCACCAAACTCTCCCTGTGTTGTCTCCTGAGAGGTTTTCAGTGGTGGCTGGGGCTTGCAGTCAGACTTGATGTCTACCCCAGCCTAATGCTGGATTAGTAGTCAAACTGGTGTGTGTGGTTATGTTCCCCTCTCCCAGGACAGGAGTCCCTTTGGAGTGGTGCTGACTCCTGACTGGGCTGCTTGCATAATGACAATCTTGTTGAGCCACTTTGGAGAACTCTTGCCTAGGGCAGGTTAGATGCAGTAGGGGTCTATAGGAGAGCGTGGGGGCAGGGTGTGTTGTTAGTAAGCTAGGTGGAGAGTATTGGCACTACTGGTTCCCACAGGTGTTTGTGTATCTGGGCCAGTGGGTGGGGGAGAGAAATAGCACTAGCCAGCTCTTTTGTTCTTGGAGAAGTCTCCTAAAGATCCTTGCCCCTCCTGTGAACATTCTGAGCTTAGTAAACAAATCTCCTTCTTTTATAATCCAGGTGTTTTTCTAACTGTTGCTTCTATGCTGTATCTCAGTGGGGCTCTTTGTTGTATTATCTCTTTAAGGGTTGGAATTCAGTTTCCTTTTGCCCTCCAGCTCTCCCAGAGCTGAGCCCACTGGTATTGAAAGGTCCTGGTGTTGAGCCAAGCCCCTCTGGTTTTCATAGCTAAATATAATGGAGCTTCATCTTCCCAGTGTGGGTCTCCCTGTGCCTAGGGTACCTGTGGTGGGGTCTGCTCTTCTCCATTCTTCATGCTTGCAGTGGTACTCCCTCCCAAGGGATGTCTTGCCATGTCAGTTTGTTCCCAGCTATGTCTCTACAACTAGCTGTGGAGAGTTTGTTCTGCTAGTTTTCAGGTTGTTTGCTGGGTTATTTACACTGATGTGGGTGTGCTCTAGGTGTATCCATGGGATGAGGTGAGCTTAGTATCTTCTTACTCTGACACCTTCCACGAAAGCTGTTTGGGCATAATTCTAATGATAACAAAATCACCTGGGTCATTAACAGCTAGTGTGTGTACTCTCTGATATTTTCCACATGCTGTGCCATGTTATTGCCATGGTAGTGTTGGACACCAGTTTTGGCCAACATGGCACAGTACTCTGTTTTAGATTTCTGCAAGGCTGGGCAAGAGTTGTTGGTGAGGATGACCACTTTTGTTTGCCTTGTCTAATCATTTTCAGAGTTTTCTTGTACTGCACTATACACTTTCCACTCTTCATAATGGGTTGGAGCCTAGAGTTGATCTATTCCAGCAACTTTTTCATGTTCTATGAGGCCACCATCTTCCTGCCTTAGGTACAGGACAGTTTTCAAACAAAAGAAGACACTAAGATGGTTGGGAGTGACAAGAGTCCAATAGTCTTTCTGCAAATGGTTGTAGCAGAGATTAACAATAATATACTAGGTCTATTACTTCACCAAGGGTTTCAAATGGTGATATCTAGTTGTATTATTTAGTTTTAGTTGTGCTTCATAAAGAGCACTTTCTCTCATTAACTTTTTTGTTACCTCAAGATACAATTCTTACATTAAATGCAGGATAAATGTTGGATTTTTTTCTTCTTTCTTTATTTATATAAATAAACTATATGGTTCCTTAACACTTTTCAAAGATGAATGGTGAGTGTTTTTTAAAAATTAAATATTATTATGAAGTCATGGGTTTTTAACATTTTTAATATGGTTCAACCTATCACAGTTGTTATCCTTACCGATGAGCAAACTGTCTTCTCCTTGGCCAGTGGGAGCCTCTTCAAAGACCCCAGTAGTCTCCAATAGTTGCCTTGTTATCTCATAGGTCATATTTTCCAGGCTTGTCTCGCATATTCTATGTTCTAGACATGGCATTAGCAATTTCTTAAAGAGCAGTGCTTCTTTTTAATGAGAAAATTTATTTAGAGAACATAATCTGCTACTAAGTTAGTCATTGTGTCTAGCCTTTTGGGGAATCAGAGCTAGGAATACACTTTTGAAAAAGAGAAATATACTAGGAATTTATATGGACATGCCTATTTTCAGTTTAGGATCATATACTCAGGTACCTTCTTATAGGTTTCTTATTGAATCCACTAACATAACTAAGTAGAAATTAATGTTAAAACCATGTATATTATCTAGTCCTGTTCCAGAAATGATGGTGAATAGGTCCGTCTGAGTGCCATAAGTGCTCATGGCATTTAAGGCATTTAAAAATAGATAGATGGTAATGAATTTTTTGGAAATTACCCACTACATTTGTGCCTGTCTGTGGAACTTGCCCTTCTTCTAATACCAAGTGATTTACCTGTTGGCAAATATACTAAAGTGTATGATGTTAATCTGTTATAGAATCCACTACGTGCCAAGCATGACATGCATAATCTCACTTGATTGTCAAAACTTTTAAGACCTCTATGGTACACATATTTTATATTTTAATCTTTGATTTACTTGGAATTTATTTTGACGTATGGTGTAAGGTAGGGATTTAACTTTTGCCCTAAATCATTTCTCAGTTATTTATGTATCATATTGGATGATCTTTTACATGCTCAATGATTTAAAATACCTTTACCACAGGGGCGCCTAGGTGGCTCAGTCGGTTAAGCATCTGACTTTTGGTTTTGGCTCAGGTCATGATCTAATGGGTCCTGGGATTGCATCAGGTTCTGTGCTCAGCAGGGAGTCTACTTGAAGATTCTCTCCCCGTCCCCGCTCCTGCAATTCGTGCATGCACACGCTCATGCTCCCCGCCTCTCAAATAAATAAATAAATAAATCTTTAAAAAAAGTAAAATACCTTTATCACATACTACATTCTTTTTTGTTTTTTTTTTTAAAGATTTTATTTATTTATTTGACAGAGAGAGACACAGCGAGAGAAGGAACACAAGTAGGGGGAGTGCGAGAGGGAGAAGCAGGCTTCCTGCCGAGCAGGGAGCCCGACGCAGGGCTCAATCCCAGGACCCTAGAATCATGACCTGAGCCAAAGGCAGACGCTTAAAGAATGACTGAGACACCCAGGTGCCCCCACATACTACATTCTTATGCATACTTGAGTCTTCTAAAATGAGCTTCTATCTGGTTCTATTATCCTCTCTATTCCTGCACTCATTTAGTTAATGCTTCTTAATGATATATTTTGATGTTTGTTAAGAGCCCTTCATTCTCTTCCT